>NW_006291728.1:1492630-1496701 GCF_000327345.1 Myotis davidii | reverse complement strand
TGGGTAAAGCTAAAGGACTTGGCTATAAACAAGGAAGAATTCTGTACAGTAATGAGAGCCAGACACACATGGAACAATTGGCTATTGGTCTTCAGTTTATTTGAGTCAACTGTTTAAAACTCTGATATACCCAGCAAGGCTGGTGTGGCTCAGTGGTTGAACAGTGAGCTATGAACCAGGACTTCACAGTTTGATTCCCAATCAGGGCACATGCTCAAGTTGTGGGCTGGATTCCCAGTGCAGGGTGTGCAGGAGACAGCCCATCCATGATTTTCTCTCATCATGGATTTTTCTATCTCTCCCTCTCCCTTCTTCTCTGAAATCAATAAAAATGTGGTTTTTTACAAAGAGAAATATTTCCTATTACCTGGAGACCTGGGTCTAAAACAGCCATGGGCAAACTACAGCCCGTTTGAAATGAATAAAACTAAAAAAAAAAAAGACCGTACCCTTTTAGGTAATGATGTTTACTTTGAATTTATATTAGTTCACACAAACACTCCATCCATGCTTTTGTTCCAGCCCTCCGGTCCAGTTTAAGAAACCATTGTGGGCCTCGAGTCAAAAAGTTTGCCCACCCCTGAGTTAGATAGATAGATAGATAATAATATCTTCAATTTATTCATTACAACCACTCAAATATAAAGATTTCTCACATTTCTTACCATTTCTTACCAAGGGTAGTTTAAATATGGGTGCTTTAAAGAATGGCAATAACCAAACAACTACTTGTGACACATATTGCCATAAAACTCAATGATTGAAAGTGTTTCTTTAGCTAACATTTTAGATAAGTTAAATACTAGTACTCTTCCTATAAGTTACATGTGTTTCATGTCTTAGCCATAAGTTATCCAGTGATATAATATGAGACATCTAGTAAAGAGTAACTATCTGAATCTAAGAACACAAAATAATTCTAAGTGGCTAGCATTTTTCAATATAAAATTTAATCATGTATTTACTGAATGTTGTTATTAATAGTATAGTCATACTGGGTTGATTATGTCAATTAAGTTGAATGGGTTGTTGGAATATTTAATATATATGCAGATTGTAGTGGGTTTTCAAAATCAGATTCCTTACTAAAAAGCAAACATTTAAAAATACTATATATACCACCCAAGGTCTTCCTTATCTTCATGTGTTAGACTTAAATAAAATCTAAGCTATATATATATATATATATATATATATTATATTTAGAAATAACAGTATGTTATAATGCATCCTTTCTTTTTTAATTGAAATACTTGCTCTATACTATTATTAAAATTCAACCTATTTAAGTGTGCTACAGAGCAGTGCCTTACCCTAGAAATAGATGTGTGCAAAATGTATTCTTTGTGGCCAGATACAATAAATTTCTAGGGAAGATACTGAGTACTTCTCCAACCTGAATGTTAGATACTGAGCAATTATAAACCCATAAAAATATTTAAAAAGATTAATTGTGGGGGGAAAAGAATAATAGTATACACTTAATTTTGTTTGAGAGGTCATATAAGGTCTCATAAAAGGTGTGTTATGTAAACTAACACTTGTGAAAATAAGTAAGATGTAGCTAACCAAAAAGTAAAGGAAAGTGCACTGTAGGTAGATGGTGTAAAATAAGGTAAAACATGGAAAATTGGCCAACGTATTCTAAAAATTGAGAAATTATTAATGACTGGAGCACAGAGAATGAAGATGAATAAAAGTTTTGAATACATTCAGAGAAGCAGATAGGGGTCATATCCCGAAGGAACTTGTAGGTCATATTAAAGATTCAATACTTTATTCCTAGATGCAATGGAAAACAATGAACTGATATCAAATAGAGACTTGGCATTAAATATATTTTTTCTGACTGTAGTGGTGAAATATATTGGGGAAGGCACAAGACAGAGTTTAAGAAGAATATTAGGAGTCCATTGCAGTCTTCAAGGCCAGAGACTCTGGTGATTTGGATTAGCATTTTCAGAGAGGATGCAGGCAAAACTACAGTAGTTCAAGAAACACTGAATATAATCATCAGGATTTGGTGATAGATTAAATAAGTGGAGATAATAATGGGAAGCAAATGAAAACAAGCCTCCAGTGGACAGCAGAAAAAAATGACAAATTAAAGACCCCTAAAAATACTCTCCATGAAAACAATAGAACACTGGAAAAATTTGTTAGAATTAACCATTGTAGAACTCTAGATATTAACCAGACCACCAACAATTCATAAAATATTTATTTAAGAAAACTGGCTTAATCCTTTTTTTAAAATCTAAATTGTGGCATTTTAACTTGTCCATTTTTTATTTCCCCAAGCTATTTTCACATAAGCTTTAAAAACCAGCTCAATGTTGGGCATATAATAAAGACAACAGAATAGAGACTCCATAAATAGTTCATACATATATGGCCCATTTGTATTTGACAAAGGCTTCAAGGAAAACCAATACGAAAAGGATATTTTGAAGAATTAAAAGCAAATTTTATAAGTTCTATTTTTAAAATGAATTTGACTCTTATAGCAAATGGAAAAAGTAACTTAAAATAAATCATAGACATAAGTATAAAAGGTAGGAGCAGTCCATCCTCATCTGAAGAGCAGCAGCCACATAAGCAGCCCACCCCTGTTCAAGAAGCAGCAGCACCACGCAGCCTGCCCCATCCAAGGAGTGACAGCCTCATTCAGCCTTCCCCCATCCAAGGAGCAGCAGCAGTGTGAGGAGCCTGCCCCCATCCAAGAAGCAGCAGCCACACACAGCCCACCCCCATCCGAGGAGCAGTAGCCTGGTGAGCAGCTAGCCCCAATCCAAGGAGTAGAAACTGCATGAGAAGCCTGCCCCCACCAGCCAGAAGAGCCAACACTGCTGTAAGCAATGCCCACCAGAGGAGCCGCAGCCAACTGAGGAGCAGTGGCTGCCATGACCACCCGAAGAACCTCTGCAGATCGAGGATCAACCCCCGCACAACTTGACAGCTAGATCCTTCGTTGAGAGCAAAAATGGGGAGACAAAGAAACCCTCAAAGGAAAGAAAAGGACTCACCAGAAAAGCTGCTAAGTGAAACAGAGGGATGCAATGTGTCAGAAAAAGAAATCAGACTAAGGGTCATACAATTCATAAAACAGATGGATGAAAAAAATCAACAACTTATGTAAGAATCAAGGAGAAATAAAGAGTGATATAACTGCAAAAAAAAAAAGCCATGGAAACTTTCAACAATAGACTAGGAGAAGCAGAAGGCTGAATTAGCAAATTAGAAGACAGAAGCAAAACACACCCAAACTGAACTGCAATTAGACAAAGTAATTAAAAGGCAGGAGGAAAGCCTAAGGGAGCTTTAGGACAACATGAAATGAAGCAACATATGAATAATAGGGATGTCAGAATGACAGGAAGAAGAAGAAGGGTTAGAAAACCTATTTGAAGAAATAATGTCAGAAAACTTCCCTGATGTGGGGAAGAAAAAAAAACCACAAAAACACAGAGAGTCTGAAACAAGATGAACCCCAAACGACCCACACCAAGACAAGTCATAATTATGATGGCAAACATTCAGGACAAAGAGAGAATCTTAAAGTCTAAAACAGACAGAAAGTTATGTACAATGGATCTCCCATTAGATTATCAAATGATTTCTCAACAGAAATACATCAGGCCAGAAAGGAATGGAAGGAAATTTACAAAGTGATGCAAAGCAAGGTGCTGAATCTAAGAATACTCTATCCAGTAAGGCTATCATTCAAAATTAAAGAGGAAATAAGGAATTTCACAGATAAAAAAAAAATGGCTAAGGGCGTTTATCACTACGAAGCTAGCAATGCAAGAAATGCTAAAGGGAATGCTGTAAAAAGAAGAAATCTAAAGGGAAGAAGGAACACGGGCACAAAAAATAAAAATGGCTACAAACAAGTACTTATCAATAATAACTTTAAATGTAAATGGACTAAATGCTCCAATCAAAAGACATCTAGTGGCTGAATGGATAAAAAACCATGACCCATATATTTGCTGTCTACAAGAGACCCATCTCAGAATAAGGGACTCACACTGACTGAAAGTGAAGGAATGGAAAAATATCTTTCACGCA
>NW_006291728.1:1490758-1492490 GCF_000327345.1 Myotis davidii | reverse complement strand
AGGATATAACCCTGGTAAACATATATGCACCCAATGCAGGAGCACTCAAATACATAAAGAAAACTCCTCGAAGATATCAAGGGAGAAATCAACAACAATACAATCATAGTAGGGGACTTTAATACACCACTGACATCACTGGATAAATCCTCTAGACAAAAAAATCAGCAAAGAAAGAACAATCCTAAATGACTCACTACATCATATTGACTAATTGACATCTTCAAAACATTTCACCCCAAAGACATGGAATATATGTTCTTCTGAAGTGCACATGGTACATTTTCAAAAATAGAACACATATTGGGTCACAATCAAAGTCTCTCCAAATTAATGAAGATTAAAATCACATCAAGCATCTTCTCAGACCACAATGACATAATCCTATCTAATAAAGAGGTAATATGCAAATTGACCATCGCTCCAACACACAAGATGGCCGGCAGGGGAGGGCAGGTATGGGCAATCAGGCCAGCAGGGGAGGGCAGTTGGGAGGGATCAGACCTACAGAGGAGAGCAGTTGGGGCCAATTGGGCTGGCAGGGGAGCAGTTGGGCATCAATCAGACTGGAAGTGGAGTGGTTAGGGAGTGATCAGGCTGGCAGGCAGAAGCAGTTAGGGGCAATCAGACAGGCAGGCAGGCGAGCGGACGATACCTAGCAGTCCTGGATTGTGAGAGGGATGTCCTAATGCCCGATCCCAATGGGATTGGGCATAAATGGGCAGTTGAACATCCCTCGAGGGGTCCCAGATTGGAGAGGGTGCAGTCTGGGCTGAGGAACACATACCTCCCCCTCGCCCCTCATGCACGAATTTCATGCACTGGGCCTTTAGTATTAGAAATAAAGTACAATAAAAACAATCAAAAAATTCAAACACTTGGAAGCTGAATTGCATGCTAATAAACAATGATTGAGTTACCAAAGAAATCAAAGAAGAAATTAAAGACATCCTGGAAATGAATGACAATGAAAAAACAACAATCCAAAATCTGCAGGACATAGTGAAAGCAGTCTTGAGAGGGAAATTTATTACTCTACAGTCATACCTCAAAAAATAAGAAAAAATGGTAATAAATCATCTAACACTACAACTTAAAAAATTACAAAGTAACAACAATAAAAGCCCAGAGTGAGCAGAAAGAACGAGATAATAAAGATCAGGGAAGAAATAAATGACATAGAGACCAAAAAAACCCCCCACAAAAAAAAAAACATTATTAAAGATCAATGAAACCAAGAGCTGGTTCTTTGAAAGGATAAACAAGACTCACGATCCACTAACCAGGCTCACCAAGAAGCAAAGAGAGAGGACCAAAATAAACAAAATCAGAAATGAAAGAGATGAAATAACAATCGACAGAGATCCACAGACAGAGAAGCATTGAAATACAAAGGGTTGCTAAAAAATACTATGAACAACTCTATTCCAACAAACTAGACAAAGATGAGGAAATGGACATATTCCTAGAAAAATAAAACCTTCCAAAACTCACTCAGGAAGAATCTAAAAATCTCAATAGGCTGATAACTTTGGAGGAAATTGAAGTAGTTATCAAAAAGCTACCAGCAAACAAAAGCCTGGGGTCAGAAGGCTTCACAGGGAAGTTTTACCAAACATTCAAAGAAGAACTAAATCCTGTACTCCTCAGATTATTCCAAAACATTCAAGAGGAAGGAACACTTCCAAGCTCATTAATGAAGCCAGCCTTATCCTAATACCAAGACCAGAGG
>NW_006291728.1:1486944-1490461 GCF_000327345.1 Myotis davidii | reverse complement strand
ACAGGAATGAGACAGGGATGCACACTTTCACCATTCCTATTTGACATAGTCCTGGAAGTGCTAGTTGTAGCAATTAGATAAGAAGAGAAGATAAAAGGAATCCAAATTGGAAAAGATGTAAAACTATCATTATTGCAGATGACATGATACTCTACATAGAAAACCCTAAAGACTCCAACAAAAAGTATTAGACTTAATTAATGCATTCGGCAATATAGCAGGATACAAAATTAAGGCAAAGAAATCTATGGCATTTTTATACACCGATAATGAACTTACAGAAAGAGAGATTTAAAAAAAAACAATCCCATTTATCATCACACCAAAAAAAATTAAGGTACCTAGGCTTAAACTTAACTAAGGAGGTAAAAGACCTGTACTCAGAAAACTACAGGATACTGAATAAAGAGATAGAGGAAGATATAAACAGATGGAAGAAAATACCATGTTCATGGATTGGTAGAATCAACATCATTAAAATGTCCATACTAACCAAAGCAATCTATAGATTCAATGCACTCCCCATTGAAATACCATCAGCATATTTCACAGACCTAGAACAGCTCTCTAAAAATTAATCTGGAATACAAAAAGACCCTGAATAGCTGCAGGAATCCTGAGAAAAGAACAAAGAAGGGAGGATCTCAATACCAGACATCAAGATGTATTACAAAGCCACTGTTCTCAAACTGCTTGGTACTGGCACAAGAACAGACATATAGACCAATGGAATAGAATAGAGAACCCAGAAATCAACCCAAACCACTATGCCCAATTAATATTTGACAAAGGAGGCAAGAACATACAATGGAGTCAATACAGCCTCTACAGTACGAGGTGTTGGGAAAATTGGAAAGATACATGCAAAAAGATGAAACTAGACCACCAAATTACACCATACACAAAAATAAACTCAAAATTGATAAAGGACTTTAACATAAGAGGGGAAACCATGAAAACATTAGAGGAATCCACAGGCAGCAAAATCACAGACATATGCCAAAGCAATATCTTCAATGATGATACAGCTCCTAGGGCAGTGGAAACTAAGGAGAAAATAAACAAATGGGACTGCATCAAAATAAAAAAGCTCCTGTACAGCAAAAGAAACCATCAAGAAAACAACAAGAAAGCCCATTGCATGGGAGAACATATTTGCCAATGTTATCACTGATAAGGATTTAATCTCCAACGTTTACAGGGAACTCATACAACTTTTTAAAAAAAAGATTAATAACCCAATCAAAAAATGGACAACGACCTAAATAGATGCTTTCAAAAGAGGACATTTAGAAAGCCAAGAGATACATGAAAACATGCTCAAAGTCACTAATCATCCGAGAGTTGCAAATCAAAACAACAATGCGGTACCATCTCACACCTGTCAGAATGGCTATCATCAACAAATCAACAAATGACAAGTGCTGGCGAGGATGCAGAGAAAAAGGAACACTCATGAACTGCTGGTGGAAATGCAGATTGGTGCAGCCACTGTGGAGAAAGTATGGAGTTTCCTCAACAAACAAAAAAATAGAACTTCCATTTGATCCAGTGATCCCACTTCTAGGAATATAGCCAAAGAAACTAGAAACACCAATCAGAATGGAAATATGCACCCCTATGTTCATAGCAGCACAATTTACCATATCCAAGATTTGGAAACAGCCTAAGTGCCCATCAGCAGATGAGTGGATTAAAAAACTGTGGTACATCTACACAATGGAATACTATGCTGTGGTAAAAAGAAGGAAATCTTACCAGTTGCAATAGCATGGATGGAACTGGAGAGCATTATGCTAAGTGGAATAAGCCAATCAATGAAAGAAAAATATCACATGATCTCACTCATTTATGGAATATAATGAACAACATAAACTGATGAAGGAAAACAGATCCACAGACAGAGGAGCATTGATCAGACCATTAAACCTCAGAGAGAAGGTAGGGGAGGGTGGGGGTAAGGGGAGAGATCAACCAAAGTACTTTTATGCATGCATGTAAGCCTTACAAATGGAGCCAGACACCAGAGTGATGAGGGTATGGATGTTGGGGGGTGGTTGGGAATGGGGGCATAAGGACACATATGTAATACCTTAATCAGTAAAGACAAAAAAATAAATATAAAGGCTAAAACTATAAGATTTCTAGGGGAAGGAAACAGAGAATAAATTCTTAGTACAGTTGGGTTGAGAAAAAAAGTGTTAAATTAGACACAGAATCTCAGACTTGTGAAAAAATTGTAAATTAGATTTCATCAAAAATTTAGAGCTTTTACTTTTTAAAAGGCACTGCTAAGAAAATGACAATACAAATCAGAGACTATTAAAAAGTTTCTGAAAACATATGTAAATGTACATTTAATGAAAGAAGATACAGTATGTAGATAACAAAGATGCTCAAACTGTCCATTGGTTAAATTGTATAAAAACCATAATATCGTATAGTACATATTCATTAGATTGCCTAAATTTAAATATACTACCAATAACAAGTATTTGTATCAACACATTTCTGGCAACACATTCAATTTAATTTAAAAACTGTTTGTCAGTTTCTTCAAAAGTTAATCATACAGCCTGGTACTGGCACATGTATAGGCATATAGATCAATGGGTCAGAACAGAGATACTAGAAATTAGCCCACACCATTACAGTCAATTAATATTTGATGAAGGAGGCAAGAACATACAATGGAATAAAGATAATCTCTTCAACAAATGGTGTTGGGAAAACTAGATACATGCAAAACGATGAAACTAGACCAACAAATTACATCATATAAAAGAATAACTCAAAATGGATAAAAAACTTAAATGTGAGCCATGAAACCATAAAAATCCAAGAAGAAAATATAGGTAGTAAAATGTCAGATATCTCATATAGCAGAATTTTTGCTGATACATCTTCTAGGGAAATATAAACGACGGAAAAAATAAATGAATGGGACTACATCAAAATAAAAAAAACTTCTGCACAGCAAAAGAAACCACCATCAAAATCAAAAGGGAACCCACTGTATGGGAGAACATATTTTCCAATGATACATCTGATAAGGGGTTAATCTTCAAAACATATAAAGTACTCATATGATTCTACAAAAGTAAGGAAAACAATCCAATTAAAAAATGGACAGAAGACCTAAATAGACACTTTTCCAAAGAGGACATACAAATGGCCGAGACATATGAAAAAAAAAATACTCAGAGTCACTAATTATCACACCTGTCAGAATAGCTATCATCAATAAAACACAAACAACAAGTGCTGGTGAGGATGTGGAGAAATGGGAACACTAGTTTACTGCTGGTGGGACTACAGACTGGTGCAGCCACCCAATGAGTGGAGACAAAAAAAAAACAAAAAAAAAAAAAAAAAACACCAATCAGAAATAATAGATGAACCCCTATGTTCATAGCACCATTATTTACAACTAGTGGCCCAGTTCACAAAATTTGTGCAGGAGGAGGTCCCTCAGCCCAGCCTGCACCCTCTCCAATCAGGGACCCCCTGTGGGATC
>NW_006291728.1:1485869-1486444 GCF_000327345.1 Myotis davidii | reverse complement strand
ACACCTTACACCAAACAGCTGTTGTCCTTAAAATCCCTCCTCAGCCCCCACATTAGGTTTTGCCTTTGCAGTTAACCCAGATTTGGTTCTGATTGGTCAGTTTCTATGCCAGTCAGCATCTCCGGGGCTATCTCCAGGCCTGATCAGAGAGGCTGGGCTGATCAGCAGCCCCCGTGGCTGCTGGTGAGGCCTGGAGAGAAAGAGAAGTGTGGTTGCTGGCGAGGCCCAGAGAGAGAGAGGCAAGGGCTGATCAACAGCTGCCATGGAGGCTGAAGATCAGACCCTGCTTCTCTCTCTGGGCCTCTCTCTGGGCCTGATCCACAGCCCCCTTGGCAGTCAGTACTGGGTCACAGCTCCCACTGTGGTGGCAGTCAGTCCTGGGTCACCGTGGCTACCCAGAACTGACTGAAGGACTGACTTCTGGTGTTTGGTCATCCATTTGGTCATTTTGGATATTATGGACTCTCTCTCTCTCTCTCTCTCTCTCTCTCTCTCTCTCTTGCCTACTTCCCACACTGTCTCCCAAGGGAGGGGGCTCACAAATGGGGTGTGTCACTCCTCTCTGCTCAGGGGGA
>NW_006291728.1:1484336-1484843 GCF_000327345.1 Myotis davidii | reverse complement strand
GTTCATAGCAGTGCAATTTACAATAGCTAATATTTGGAAACAGTGTAAGTGCCCATTAGCAGATGAGTGGATTAAAACCTGTGGTACATTTACACAATGGAATACTGTGCAGCTATAAAAAAGGGATCTCTTACCACTTGGGAAGGCATGAATGGACCTGGAGACTATTATGCTAAGTAAAATAAGCCAATCTGAGAAAGACAAATATCATATGATCTCACTTATTTGTGGAGTCTAATGAACAAAATGAATTGACCAACAAAATAAGACCCTAATCAGGGAGGCATGGAACACACTGACATACCTCAATATGGGGTTGGGAGGATGAGAAGAGATAAACTAAAAAAACATATACTTATATTCATAGCCCATGGATATGGGCAATAGAGTGTTGAAGACCTAGGGTGTAGGGGCTGAGAGGAGGAGGGTAAAGAGGGGGGGAAATGGGAGACATCTGTAATACTGTGATCAATAAATAAATTAAAATTATATATATACACACACACA
>NW_006291728.1:1476911-1483173 GCF_000327345.1 Myotis davidii | reverse complement strand
TATGTATATATATATATATAATTAAAAAGTTAACCATATGCTGCCCTGTTTGGTGTAGCTCAGTGGTAGAGCAGCAGCCCAAGCACAAAAGGGTCACAGGTTTGATTCCTGGTCAAGGGCAGGTACCTGGGTTGCAGGCTTGTCCCCTGGCCCCCAGTCCAGCCAGATGCATAGGGGAGGCAACCGATATGTGTATCCCTCTGTATGTGTGTCCCTTTCACATAGATGTCTCTCTCTCTCCCCTCCCTCCTGTCCACTCTCTCTAAAAATCAATGGGAAAAATATCCTGAGGTGAGGATTACAAAAAAAGTTAACTATACGCTGACATATTCATAAAAGCCAAAGAATTGAAACAACTGAACTGTTTAACAATTGGTGGATGGATTAACAAAGCATGATAAATGTGTACAACAGAATATTACTCAGAAATCAAATGAAACAATCTACTGACACAATTATGTGAATGAATCTTAAACACTTCAAACCAACTGGAAGAGACCAGAAACAAAACACTACATACAATGCAATTTTATTGACATTCACTTATAGAAAAGGTACATCATAATGATAGAAAGCAGAGTTTCAAGGTGCAAAGGAGAAATATAAATTCAGTTACCCATGAGATATCCAAGTGTAAAAGTCAAGTACCTGGCTATATCAATTTATAGAAAAGAGATTTAGGTTGGAGATATAATGTGGGAATTACCAGCATATAAGTGCTTCTTGAAACCATTAGAGTATACAAAACAATGTTGAATAGGAATGTAGATCCAAAGAGAAGAGGGCTCAAGATAGAACCGTGACGCACTTCAGCATTTGGCAGTTATGTGGAGTACCTACAGTGAGTTATACCAACAGTGAATGAACTAAAAACATAATCTGTAGAGGCAGATGACGGAAATGTTCACCTGCCTCTGCCTTAGCTCTATGTAAATACAGAAATAAATAAATTATTTAATAAAAAAGAAAGGAAAATACCTTTTGACAATTCTTAACCAAATGTATTGGGTTGGATAGTATCTCCCCAACCCAAATTCATATCCTTTTCAGAACCTCAGAATGTAACCTTATTTGGAAATAAGTTCATTGCCAATGCACTTAGTTAAGATGAGGTCATATTAAAATAGGACTAGTGCCTTTATAAGAAAAAGAGACACAGACATGTGACAATGGAGGCAGATATTTAGTGAGGCACTACAAGCCAAGGAACACAAAGGATTGTTGGCAACTACCAAAAGCTAAGAAGAGCCAAAGGAGAATTTCCCCTTAGAGACTTCAAAGACATCATATCCCTGGTGATAACTTTATCTCAGACTTCTAGCCTCCAGAACTATAAGACAATAAATTTCTGTTGTTTTAAACTATCTAGCCCGTGGTATTTTATTGTAGCAGCCCTAGAAACTAATATATAGATCTGCTCCAAAGAGGGAAATTCGAACTGGATTCATTAAACCAATAGGCCCATTTCCCATAAAAGTAAAGAAATTTAAATTTTAGTGTTCAAATGGTAACACAGAAGCAAATGGTAACTTTCCTTGAAGGAAGGCACCTTAAATAAAGGTTTTACTTATTTAACACAGATAAAGTTGCCAGGAATAGTAACCTAATATTAAAAGTATCTAAAAACATGACCAATGCATGGTATTACAAATATATGCATGAATAAGCTACTAAACTGTAAGATTGACCAATAGTTTTTAATAAAACAAAATATGAGTTCATTGATATGGCTTCTGATTCCACATGGTGACAAACCTTTAGGAAATTTCCCCTTGTAGAGTTTTGGTCGAGTAGTCTAGAAGAATATCCATGGTCTGGAAAGTCTATCAACATTCCCCTTCCGGGCCACATATCTGAGTGAGCAGATTTTCTTCATATACTTTAACAACTATAACAAAATGCAGTGAATTGAATGCAGAAGCAGATCTTATTATCCAGTTGTCTTCAGTAAGCCAGGTTGAAAATATTTGCAGAAATGAAAAGCAATGCTATGCTATGTTGTTTATTATATTTTTGTAATGTATACTAGTAAAATGTTATTTAAGTTAATATATAATGAATTTACTGTTATTATATTTACATTAATACATATTTATTGTAGCTATTTTTGTTCATCAGTATATGTTGTTTTTTATATTCCACAAATGAGTGAGATCATGTGATATTTATCTTTCTCTGACTGGCTTATTTTGCTTAGCATAATGCTCTCCAGTTCCATCCATGCTATTGAAAATGGTAAGAGAGAAAGGTAGAGGGAGAAAGACATAGAAACATCAATGATGAGAGAGAATCATTGAACAGCTGCCTCCTCCACAACCCCTACTGGGGATTGAGCCCGCAACTTGGGCATGTGCCCTTGACCGGAATTGAACCTGGGACGTTTCAGTCTGCAGGCCAAAGCTCTATCCACTGAGCCAAACCGGCGAGGGCTAAATTAATACATATATTTAAAATGTTATCAGGCTTAAGTTCTAGTATAGTAAGTACCAATAGATATAACTCAAGTCAAAAGAAACTCTTTGAAGTCTTTGATAATTTTATGACTTTAAAGAGAACCTGAAACCCTTGAGAACTTCTGACTTAAATAATACTTAAAGGAAAGTGTAGCTGTGTGGTAAGTACCTGTGAACATATAGCATTACTACTTCTTTTCACACATATGTAGAAATAATTATGGCGTCATAGGGAGTTGCAAAGATAGTATAGAAAGGTCCCATGTGCCTTTCACCTAATTTTTCCCAATAGTTATATCTTATGAAACCAGAAAATAGGCATGATTAAATTCATGTAACCACCACTGCAATCAAGATATAGACTATTCCACCACCATAAAATTTTCACTGTGAAACAGGGGGTCCCTTGGGGGTGAGGACGACGGAGTCCAAAGCGCTGGGGCATCCTGTATGCACACTCCGGAGACCAGGTTCAGAGACACAGATCTAAGTTTATTGAGGAAGTACAGCCGTATATAAAGGGGGGAGCAGCCAATGTAATAGGGACACGCTTGCGATGTAATCCAATGGGCGTGAGGGTCGGGGCTAAGAGTAGGTGGCTCCTGGAGATTTGCCAGGCGGGCGTTGCCACTTCCTGGTGTGCCAAAGAAGTCTGTTCACTGGAGTGTACTCAGAGCGTTGCTTCGGCCGCAGCACTGAGATAGATCTCCTGAGCTCTTCCCACATCACTGGTAGTGCATTTTATCGTGGGTATTCTAAATAACTTCCAATTCTTGAACTTATTTTATTGCTACCTTATATATTAATTTTGAAAAATAGTAGGTTAATAAATTTGCATATTAGAAAAAGTTTAATCATTATTATTCTACAATATCTTAAAAATGGAAGAAATTGAATTACATGTCAAACATGGATCTCTTAAGATTGAATAAAATCACACTGCATTGAGATTTGGCCTTACATATACCATGGATCAACGTTTTGGAATAAAATAATAGGTTGAAAATATCATATCTTGACTTTCTATAATGACAGGTGAGAGTCAAAGCCAAGCAGGATCGCACTCAAAGAAGTTACCTGTGGTCCAGCTTAACTTGGTGCACTTTGGATTAAAAATGTGTGTCTGAAATCATGTACACCATATTCAATCTCCCTTTCAAAAAACAAAAGTCATTACTGCCTTTTCTCCTGTCCAAATGTCCCTTTCATAAAATCTTTCACAGATGAAAACAGAGTCAGCAGCCTCCAGTAAATTACATTCAGTGTCAGGAAACTCACTGTTTGAGAAAGCCCATCTCATTTGGTAAATTGTTCTTGCTGTTTTTCCTGATATTGATCTAAAAATTTGTTACTCTAATGTTTTCACTCTTTGGATATAGTTCTCCCTTCTAGACTCAGAGTAAGTAATCCCTTTTATTATTTTTCAAATACTTGTACTATGTATTAAATCCTATCTGTTTAAGACTTCTCTTGCCGAAACTGGTGTGGCTCAGTGGATAGAGCGTCGGCCTGCGGACTGAAAGGCCCCAGGTTCGATTCCGGTCAAGGGCATGTACCTGGGTTGCGGGCACATCCCCAGTGGGAGATGTGCAGGAGGCAGCTGATCGATGTTTCTCTCTCATCGATGTTTCTAACTCTCTATCTCTCTCCCTTCCTCTCTGTAAAAATTCAATAAAATATAAAAAAAATAAACAAAAGACTTCTCTTATTTAGGCTAAAAATTTCTTGTATCAACTACCCTCATGTAAACTGGCTATCAGACTTCCTAGTCTTTTTAGTTGGATTTCTTTGGAAAAGTGCCAGTTTGTTAATGAAATTTTTAAATAGTGGAATTAACAAAAAAGTACTATATTTTATTTATGGTCTAATTTATGCAGAATATCTCAAATTAGTATATAATTTTTCACTATCAAGCCTTGAAGTGTCATAAAAAGATACAGATAATAAATAAAAATAATTTCAGACTACATTGTAACAAAAAAGTCTTAGTAGCACAGAAAGAAATAACTATAACCTGGGACATTTCTCTTCATAAAACAAATAGCCTAATTTCCACGGGAGTATTACATTCATGCTTGGATTTCTATCGTGCCAGTATTGAATTGGTTCTTACTGGTGCAAAATACAAAAAGAAAAGTTATTTTCTTTCTGCAAAACCAAATTTATTTTCACTCTATCACTTCTCTGACTACAACATTGCATTGCTAATAACAAAATAATGGACCTGAATGGAGTCACTTATGCTAAGCCTCAAATCACCAAACTAGGATTTAATTATGGTTTCAGCTCTCCCACCAATGGAATCTTAAGGCAGTCAATCAGGAATCACCTGATCAGCCCCAGTTATGTTATCTGCCTAATAGATCTTTGATATTCTTTAAAGGAAAGTAACTTTGCAATAACCAACCCATTTTTTGCCAAGTATAACTTCCCCATTTCTGTTTCCTTCTGTCTATAAATGCCTTTCATTTTGTACCAACTCCTCAGATCTTCTTTTTATCTGATATATTGGCTGCTGACTGTCTTGAATAGATTTAGGCTCAAATAAACTCAAAATATTTAACTTGCTTCAGTGTTGTTGTTTTTTAACAGCATAAACTTCTGGAATTCCTCAACATATTTATTCTATTTCCATCTGCTTATAGCTCACCTGAGCTCATACTATGGCACTAAGAAAATATTGTTTTGGTGACTTTATTTAGAAAAAAATAGTGGAAGCCATTGCAAGATTTACAAATCTGATAAGATGAATTGGTAACTCATGAGCATTACAGCAAAATTCAGTTTGTGGCTCTATTCTAATCAACATACCACACAACCAGAGAGGCATTCAGATATAAATTGCAAGTATTATTTTATGAAAATCTTAATTTCATGTCCTTGAATTCTATAGTTAGAAGAAATCTGAGAGATGGTCTAGTTTATTAATGTAGCCTTCATACAGATGATCTGCTAACTATACAAGAACAGGATATTTTTTTTTCTATTATCTCTTCACAGTTTTCAATAAAGTCAGCCTGAAAATTTTCAGCCTTAATTTAAGACAATTTCCACTCAGTTCTCTCTGGAGAATAAGAATTTCTCAATGCTCTTAAACACATACACACACACACACACACACACACACACACACACACATTCTGGAAAAATTGTGGTGCTGGCGATAGCATAGTTTTTGGGTCTTTCTAAATCCCACAGAAAAACCTCCAAACTATCAATAAGAGAGAATTTAGCAAATATCATTCCTAGAGAAATACCTGTTCTACCTAATAATAAGGCACTCAGGCTTACAGTTTGAATGTTTTGGTAACTTTTTACTTTATATTTCTAGGTTTATGTCAAAAGGATCAAGAAATCAATATTTTTCTAACAATTCATTTTGTTATATCTTATAAATATAACTAGAGGCCCGGTGCATAAAAATTTGTGCACTCGGGGGGGAAGGGAGGGGTACCTCAGCCTGGCCTGTGCCCTCTTGCAGTCTGGGACCCCTAGGGAGATAACGACCTGCTGGCTTAGGCCTGCTTCCTGATGGCAGAGGGCAGGCCCAATCCCTAGGTGCAGCCCCTGGTCGGGCTCAGAGCAGGGCTGATTTGGGAGTTGGGGCGCTGCCCCCTGTCATGCACAGAGCAGGACGGATTGGATCGGGAGGTTGCGATGCCACCCTCAGTCATGCTCAGGGTAGGGCTGATTGGGGGGTTTGGGTACCGCCCCCTGTCACACTCAAGGCAGGGTCGATGGGGAGGTTGTGGCGCCACCCCCTGTCACGCACAGAGCAGGGCCCATCAGGGGGTTGGGGAACTCCCTCC
>NW_006291728.1:1467182-1476455 GCF_000327345.1 Myotis davidii | reverse complement strand
GAAACAATGTTGTGATCCTGCTGGCTAAAGCCCGGCGGACTAAAACAGGTTAACTGGGGTCTTGTTTAGCTTCTATATTTGTTACATAGTTGTTTAGAGTTGCAGCTCAAAGGCCGGCAAGGCAGGCGGGGAACGTTGGTTTCCTCCGTCACTGAAGCGAGCAAGCCTCATGTTAGTTTCAAGCTGCCTGGCTGCCGGCTGCCATCTTTGCTGGCAGCTAATTTGCATATTGCCCTGAGTAGCCAATGGGAAGGGTAGCGGTCGTATGCTAATTACCATGTTTCTCTTTTATTATTTAGGATTATGCATAGTAGAATGCAAAAACAAAATAAAACAAACCTGTTTTCCATGACAGATAATTTGAGAAACAATACATTAGAGGTTCCACTTTCTTGGTATTTACTTCTTCTTTGTTGGGCTTGGGAGACCTAAAATGGGTTGCCATTAGCCCCATATGAAGGCAAATATCTGTTTTCATACCCTTATCCTTTTGGAGTCTAATCATTTTTTCCATGCAACAAAAATTAGCAGGCATTCCTTATCAATAACTCCATAAAAAGAGCACTTTTTTGGATGATTTTAAGCACTGCCATGTCTGAAAAGGAGAAGAATGCTCAAAATATGTCATGATGAATTTTATGCACCTTTATGCACTATGGCTTTTTAAACTGCTCTGAATATGCATTTCAGAAGTATTTGTATGAAGGAAAAGGAGACCAGAAAGGCATTTTATGATAACATTAGCATAATGCCTCCAGCCATTTAATGAATATCTTTCTGATTTAAAATACAAAATATTTTATTGCAAAAACATTGGAATATCCAGATTAACTTAAGGGAAAATTATATTATAAGAACCTACCACTCAGTGATAGTCACTCAATATTTTTTATTTATGTACTTCCAGTCCCAATTTCCAATTCTCCCTCTCTCTCTCTCTCTCTCCCCCTCTCTCTCTCTCTCTCTCTCTCTCTCTCTCCACACACACACCTCATATGAATATACATATAAAATAAAATCCACACCTAATCATTTTAAAATATAGTGATTATATTATAGCTTGAAATAATTTCTTATTCCCAATAGTCAGCTATCTTTTCATAATTTACATAGTCTACAGTATTAGTTCTCACCAATTGAATCTCCTTACTTAAAAGCCTATTAATACCAACTGACCATGTGGCCTGATAGATATGGTGTCTGATTCTGGATCAGAAGATTAAGAGTTCAAGTGTTTTAATGGTTGCTTACTTCCTGCTGGGCAAAAGCCTTATTAAGAAATGTCAAACTTTATTGAAGATATTATAGAGGAGCCAAACTAGGGAGTTTATATCACATCCCCACATCCCATTGCTCTTTCTTACTCCTCCCCTAAAGAAAACATACATGGAACTAACAATTTTGAATTTATTTCATATATTTCTGTTCTTCTTGGTCAAGCTCAGAAAGGTGTACATAATTTTTGTTCCTGCAGTTTCTTACCAACTACTTTTTTCCCCCTTTTGGTATTTTTCCAACATAGGTTCACCTGCTGTAACCATGTTCTTTGCAGGATAATTCAATTGTGTCTCACCTGCTTCCTCAGTGTTTATGATGATTCCCATCAAAATGCTCAATAACGCAAAAGCCCTTTACTAAATAGGGATTGCTATTTTCTTAAAGGAAATGAAATATATAAATAATGCTTTTTACTTTTACACTAGTTTGGCTTGCGGGCACATCCCCAGTGGGAGATGTGCAGGAGGCAGCTGATCGATGTTTCTCTCTCATCGATGTTTCTAACTCTCTATCTCTCTCTCTTCCTCTCTGTAAAAAATCAATAAAATATATTTGAAAAAAAAGAATATCAATGTATTATATGCCATAAAATTTGCAAACATTTCCCTTACTTTGTAGTTTGCTTTTACTCAAGGAGGGATTTTGTTGTTGTTGTTGTATAATTAGTGATTATTTAATATCTATGTAATCAAATTTATTGGTCTTTGTTTTTTCACTGAGCAGAAAATATAAAAAAAAACTTATTTGTATTCCAGGTTAGGGGGTGATTTGCTCATTTCGTCTCCCAGTTTTTAAAATTTCATCTATCAGGGGTCTAATTTTTACATTTAAACTTTCATTCATCTGCCTGCTCACTAAGCTAGCCACTCATCTAGATAACTGTTTCACACTGTCTTCTCTCTCTTCAAAACTCCAAATTCTCATTTCTAGTCTTTATTGTATACTAATGATCCCGTTTCTTAAGTCACATGCACACACACGTGCCCGCGTGCACACACACACACACACACACACACGACACAACACATGATTCTACTGCCACCATCCACTCCGAATAACTGTACTACATAATTGCTGTTTTTTCCTTATTTCTCAAGGTATGCCATGTTTCAATTGTTATCAAAATGAAATATCCAGCCCTGACCTGTTTGGCTCAGTGGATAGAGCGTCGGCCTGTTGACTCAAGGGTCCCAGGTTCGATTCCAGTCAAGGGCGTGCACCTTGGATGCGGGCACATCCCCAGTAGGGGGTGTGCAGGAGGCAACTGATCCATGTTTCTCTCTCATCGATGTTTCTGACACTTTATCCCTCTTCCTTCCTCTCTGTAAAAAATCAATAAAATAAATTTTTTTAAAAAGTGAAATGTCTATGGACAAGATTCTACCCCTCCTTCCTAATCAAAAACACTGGTCAATCTAGGTCTTCATTTTATTCAACATATGAGTAGGGTTTCATGTAGCTAATTTCTCTCTTTTACTTGAAACATTGTTTCAAATCCAGTAATCTACCCTGGTGGTTTTCTCTCTACATGTCCCACCTGTCTGGCTGAGTCTTCTTTACTAATCTCTCTTCTTCTCACCCAGCTCATATGAAAATGTCCTGGCATGAGCCCTTGAGCTTCTTATCTTCTTGATGCCTAAATACTCCCTTGAGGCTCACATCAAATCTCAGGGATTTAGACACTATAAATGCTCTGGTAGCCACCAAATGTATATAGCCAATTCAGATTTCTTTGAATATAAGGTTCTTATATCCTTAGTCTCATATGTCCTACTTGAATATATAATGCATTCCTCAAATATGATGTCCCTGCTCAAAAACCCTCCTAGATTTCCTCATAAACTTATCTATCTCAAGAAATGTTAATTTTATCCTTCTACTTGTTCAAAACAAAATCTTAGAAAATACCTTGACTTCTCTTTCTCTTAAACCTGTTATACATTCCGTGAGAAATTCTACCTTCAAAATATATGCAGAATCTATCCAACCTATCATCTCTATCACAACAAGTTTTGTCCAAAGCCCCATATTTCCTTGCCTATACTTCGGCAATAAATGTGTAACTACATTCCCTATTTCCATTTTGCACCCTTATATAGTCTACTCTTAATGCAATTGTCATAATAATCCTTTAAAAATAAAAGTCAGGATTTCTGGCTTTGGATATTTATAAAAATGTAAAAAGACAATCATTCCCAAATTAAAGATACAAGATACAAGGCAGAGTTTGGCTGTCACATGTAGGAGGGAAAGGATCTTTGAGAATATGCCACTTGGAAGAACCAGGGAGAGAGGGCTCACTTAAGTCTGATATTGAACCAGGACAACAGTGCCCCAAAAAACATCTTCCACAAGTGCTGAGCAACAAGTGGTAGCATTGCCTTTAGAGGATGAGCAAGAGTGTAGAGAAAGAAAGAGGCCTCCCTAAGGCTCCAGCTCAAGGTAAAGCTGAAAACTAATGGTGGAAGTGAAGGAATGAAAACAAACAAACAAAAAACCTTCTCATCAACCAAATTTACACACTAAGTACAAAGTTAAAACTAGATGAATTTTAAGATTGTGGTGACCTATATTTAAATAACAAAAGAAAAAAAAAACAGCTCAACTCCTGACTAGATTAATATAATCACCCACAATAGACTTAACAGAAGACTTAACAGAAATGTGTCCTGGCATGAATACTATTTACCTCACTCTCTACTGTTCTACACATTCTATCCAGCTTTAACAAAATAAATCAAATAATTAAAAAATGCATTGCTAAGAAACAAAACAATCAGTAAAATGAGACTCGGATATTATTCAGAAGATGATACTAACAAAGATAGATTTTTAAAATCTTCACCCAAAGATATGTTTATTGATTTTTTAGAGAGAGAGGAAGGGAGAAAGAGAGAGAAACATCTATCTGTTGCCTCCCATACATGCCCCGAATGGGGATCAAATCTACAACTTAGGTAGGTGCTTTGATGGGAAATCAAAACCAAAATCTTTATGGTGTAATGGACAACACTCCAACCAACTGAGACACCTGGCCAGGGCAACAGAGATAGACTTTAAGGTAACTATAATTAATAAATTGAAGGCTATTCATGAAAAAAAATGTACATTATGCATTAACAGATGGGAAATTTTAGCAAAGAGGTGGAAAATATAAGAGAAAATTAAATGGAAATGTTGGGAGGAAAGCACAGTAAGAGAAATGAATAATATTTGTAATGGGCTTATCATTAGACTGGATACAGCAGAAATAACACTAATTTTGTGATAGAGCAATAGAAATTATTCAAACTGCAACACATAGAAAAGAAAATGTTATCCAAAATTTCAAAATTTGAAACACAAATTAAACTGTTTAACTTATGTGTAGTTAGACTACAAGAAGGAAGAGAGAGAAAATTTGGCAGTACAACTATTTGCAAAGCTAACAGCTGGTAACTTTCGAAAAGTAAGTAAAGACATTAAATGACAAATTCAAGAACATCACAGAACATCAAGCATAATAAATTCTCTCTCTCTCTCTCTCTCTCTCTCTCTCTCTCTCTCACACACACACACACACACACACACACACACACACACACACACACAGATACATTATATTTAAGCAGCTGAAAATGAAAACCAAAGAGGAAATATTGAAGGTATTGAAGTGAGAGAGATCAGAGATCACATTAGATATAGAGGAACAAAGGTAAGAATAACAATAGACAATGTCATAAAGTACATAACATAAAAGTCAGTGAACTAGCATCATGAGAATACTAAAACAGAACAAAAATTCAATTACTAATTCTGCACCCAGTAAAAATATATTTCAAATATAAATAAAGTCTTGGGAAGTGTGGCTCAGTTGGTTGGGCATCATCCTGTGCACCAAGAGGTTGCAGGTTTGGCCCTAGCCAGTTTGGCTCAGTGGATAAAGTCTCAGTCTGTGGACTAAAGTGTCCTGGGTTTGATTTTCAGGTTTGATTCCAATCAAGGACATGTACCTCAGTTGCAGGCTCCTCCCCGGCCTGGGCCCTGGTCAGGAAGAGTGCAGGAGGTATTCAATGTGTTTGTCTCACGTTGATATTTCTCTCTGTCTTTCCCTCTCTCCTCTGCTCTCTTTAAAAATCAATGGAAAAATATCCTCAGGTGAGGATTAAAAAAAAAAAAAAAGATTACTGGTTCGATTCTTGGTCAGGGCAAACGCCTGAGTTTATGACTTGATCCCCAGTAGGGGTCATGCAGGAGGCAGCAGATTGATGGTCTTCTCTCACATTGACGCTTCTCTTTCTCTCTCTCTCCCTTCCTCTCTCTCTTAAAAATCAATAAAAATATTTTAAATAAAATTTTTTTCAAGGAATCTAAATCCAAAACCATTTACTATAAATAGAACTGGACTATAAAAAGGTTAAATAAATTTGTTCAGATAAAAGGTATATGATACCAGGAAGAAATTTTGATTCTCTCAAAGAAAAACAACAGTTATAGAAATGGTAAAAATTAGGGTAAATATAAAATCCATTTTATGTTATTTTTAATCACACTAAAGCAAAAATCAGAATAATGTAATGTGTATTTATAGCACATGTACAAGAAAACTGTTTTAAAAAAAGATCTCAATAGATGGGAATGTGGAATTGGCAGCATACTATTACAAACCTCAGACACTATAAATGAAGAGGTATAACATTATTTGAAAGTAGACTGTGATTACATAAATATGTGTATCATTATCCTTAGAGTTACCAATAATAACTGAAAATTTAAGTTAATCAAAATAAAAAATAATAAAAATTGAGATAAAATATAATTATCCAAACAGTATAGAAGAAAAGATAGAACAAATAGAAAGTGATTAGCAAAATGATAGAGTTTAAACCAACCATATCCATAGTTACATTAAGTGGTAATTGCCTATGTACACCAGGAAAATATAGAAATAGTCAGATTGAGCAAACAAATGACAACCATATGCACTCTAGAAGAGATCCATTTTACATGTAATGACATAATTAAGTTAAAAGTGAAAGAATGGATAAAAACATGCATGAAAACTCCAATACAAAACAACAACAATGGATCAGTTACATTAATATCAGAAAGCATAGATTTCAGAAGGAATATTACCAGAGAAGAAAAAATATATTACACAATGATTAAGGGAGTCAATTCATCAAGAAGACACAACAATCCAAATTACTTATACAGATAAAATCAGAACTTAAAAGTACATGAAACAGTGGTAAAAATGAAAGGTAAAATACATAAAAATTATATTTGAAAACTTCAAATCTCATCTCTCAGTAATCATAAGAAGGCAGAAAATCACTGAGGATATATGTAAGACATGAATATCACTATCAACTCACTTGACCAATTCACTTGACATTTATAGAATACGTCACCCAACAACAGGAGATTACACATTCTTTAGATGTAATCATAAAGCATTAGTCAAGGTAGACCATAATCTGGCTCATAATATAAATTTTTTATTGCATTATCTATGGATGATAATTATGTGAGGTGATAAAAGTGTTATCAGACATTACAATAGTAATCATATTGCAATACATGTGTATCAGATCAACATATTGTACACCTTAAGCATACACAATGTTAAATGTCACTTATCTCAATTAAATAGATTTTATTTTATTTTATTTTTAATCTTTATTGCTGAAAATATTACATATGTCTCCTTTCCCCCCCCCATCAACTCTCTTCAGCCTCACCACTCCACTGTCTGCGTTCATGGTTATGCATACATGCATTCAAGGTCTTTGGTTGATTACCTCCCACACACCCACTCTCCCCTGCCTTCTCTCCAAGAGTTAATACACTTTAAAAAGAAGTAAAAATTATTAATGGCGTGTTCTCTCACCATAAGGGAATTAACATAAATATCAATAACACAGAATCTGGAAAAATAGCCAAGTATTTAGAAGTTAAAATAAAATCTCTAAATAACATATGGGTAAGAGAGGGAGTCATGAGGAAAAGTAGAAAATATTTTTAATTCAATGTAAATGAAAACACAACAAATCAAAATCCATGGGATGCAAATTACAGAAACACAGAGCAATTTATAACAGTGAATGCATATATTAGGTGATATGAAAGGTCTAAAATCAATTATCTAAATTTCCAATTTATGAAACTAGAAAAATTCCCTAGCTGGTTTTGCTCAGTGGATAGAGCCTCAGCCTGCTGACCACAGGGTCCATGCATATATATATGCATATATATATACTAGAAAAAGATCAAAGTAAACTCAAAATAATCAGAAAGAAACAAGAAAGATAACAATAGTAATCAATTAAATTGAGACCAGAAAAACAATAACTCAATTCAATGACTCTTTGAAAATATTAATCTGATTTATAAACTTTTTTTCAGATTAACAAAAAGAGGAAAAATATAAATTATGAACATCATAAACAGAAGAGAGAAAATTAATATAGATCCCCCTGATATATAAAAAATAGAAATGGAATATTAACAAAATTTTATATGCATTAATGCTACAATTTAAAAATAGACAAATTTGTTGAAAAGAAACAAATTAGCAACACTAACAATAGAGTTTAAAAATATAAATAATTTTGTATCATTTGCTGACTAATGTAACCCCAATAAATTTAATCTTTAAAAAAGAGAAAAAAAAGAATTTTGTATCATTTAAAGAAATTGTACATGCATTTTTTCAACCAATAATTCTCTCAGCTTATATAGTTTTTGGAAATAGAGACTTGATATTTTAGAAAAGTTTTTGGTTCACACCAAAACTGAGAAATTTCTCATATATCTTACCCCCGCACATCATAACCTCCTCCATTATCAACATCTCTCACCAGAGTGTTATATTTGTAACAGTTGATAAACCTGTTATGCAATGACACACTATAATTACCAGAAGTTCATAGTTTACATTATGGTTCATATTTGGTTTGTACATTGTATGGGTTTGGACAAATATATAATGACATCTATCCATCATTATGGAATGATACAGAATATTTTTGTTGCCCTAAAATTCTTCTGTGCTCCATTAGTGATCCTCTGAACCTACCCCTCACCCCTGGCACCACTGATCTTTTTACTATCTCCATAGTTTTGCCTTTTTCATAACACCGTATAGTTGGAATCATACTGTGTGGTCCTTTCAGATTATTTTTCTTTTTACTTTGTAATATACATTTAAGGTTATCCCATGTCTTTTATTGGCTTGATAGCTCATTTCTTTTTTTAAAAAAAATATATTTTATTGATTTTTTACAGAGAGGAAGGGAGAGAGATAGAGAGTTAGAAACTTTTTTTTAAATATATTTTATTGATTTTTTACAGAGAGGAAAGGAGAGAGATAGAGCTAGAGAGTTAGAAACATCGATGAGAGAGAAACATCGATCACCTGCCTCCTGCACATCTCCTACTGGGGATGTACCCGCAACCCAGGTACATGCCCTTGACCGGAATCGAACCTGGGACCTTTCAGTCCGCAAGCCGACACTCTATCCACTGAGCCAAACCGGTTTCGGCAGCTCATTTTTTTTTAACACTGAATAACATTCCATTGTTAAAACTGGATGTACTACAGTTCATTTTTCCATTTACCTACTGAAGGACATCTTAGTTTCTACCAAGCTTGGCCATCATCTACACTAATGAAAGAGAAAGATGCAAATTGACTGTACCTTCATAATGCCCTCCAATCAGGAGTGAGTATGCAAATTAACCCAACAAAGATGGCAGGTTAATTTGCATGCACAGGCTCAGAGTGGGCAGGGGCCGGGCTAGACTTGTGTTGACACCATTGTGATGACGCAGGCTTTCTAAACCATCCCAGCCAGCAGCCAGGGGAATAAAGGCCCATTCTTGCAGAAATCTTCATGCATCAAGCCTCTAGTTATAAATAAAATTTCTATAGGCATCATTGTGCAAGATTTTGTGTGCACATACGTTGTCAGGTCCTTTGGGTAAATACCAAGGAGCACAATTACTAGGTTG
>NW_006291728.1:1466339-1467021 GCF_000327345.1 Myotis davidii | reverse complement strand
CAGGACCCCTGGGGCCGGGCGGCCAGGGCTTGCATAGCCATGCAGCCTCTGCTACTGCTGTAATCTCTCCAAGAGTACCAACTCTCCTGCAGGGGCCGGCCAATATGAAGGGGACAGCTGCTGTGACTGGGAGCCCAGCCTCACCTCCACCCCATGTGCTCTCAGACAACACCCATGACCCTACAGCCACTCCAGCCAGGGATCAGCTGCCCCGGCTGTGGCCTCATGGACACCAACACTCCAGCTGCCTCGGCTGTGGCCTCATGGACACCGAGACTCCAGCCACCCTGGCCAAGGCTTCTGTGAGTTCCAGAGGGTTCTCCCCTCCCACCTGCCAGAAGCTTTATCCCTGGGGCACTGCGACCCTGTGCGTGAACACCCAAGCCTTACTCAGCAGCCCTGGGCACCACAACATCTCCAGTAGTAGTATCTTTACCTATACAGCTCCTAGGGCAATGGAAACTAAGGAAAAAATAAACAAATGGGACTACATCAAAATAAAAAGCTGCTGCACAGCAAAGGAAACCATCAACAAAACAAGAAGAAAGCCCACTGCATGGGAGAACATATTTGCCAATACTATTTCAGATAAGGGTTTAATCTCCAAAATTTACAGAGAACTCATACAACATAACAAAAGGAAGTTAAAAAATTTAATAATAAAAAAAAAAAAGGGCAAAAT
>NW_006291728.1:1464212-1465302 GCF_000327345.1 Myotis davidii | reverse complement strand
GAGTACTATTCACTCTTTCAAAGTTTTGCAGAGAAGACTGCATTGAGCCTGATGTCTAAATTAGCACAATTAGCATATTTGTTAGTTAAATTCTGTTTTGTGTTTTTAATAGTTAAACTTGTATGTTATATCAACCTGGAATAAATACTAATTATGTAAATGTAGTAATAACATTTCTATGTCTATTTTAAAATACTTGTGAAAGTCAAAGAAACCTTGCAAATTTAACATATTAAATAAGCCACTAAACATTATAAAAGGTGTCATGATTATTTTATTGAAGGGAAGGGAAATTTGTTTTTGAAAAATGATATTTATAAGACTTCTCAGAGGGTCAAGTGGTGGCATAGGTAAACACACCATTCCCCTCCTTCCACTACCACATCAAAATCACAACTAAACTACAGAACAACAATCATTCAGAAACACCTGAAATCTGGCTGAAGGGAAGTCTTATCTACACTAATAAAAGAGAAAGATGCAAATTGGCCATACCTTCGTGACATCCACCAGCCATTCAGGGGTGAGTATGCAAATTAACCCAACAACGATGGCAGGTTAATTTGCATGCACAGGCTCAGAGTGGGCAGGGGCCGGGCTAGACTTGTGTTGACACCATTGTGATGACGCAGGCTTTCTAAACCATCCCAGCCAGCAGCCAGGGGAATAAAGGCCCATTCTTGCAGAAATCTTCATGCATCAAGCCTCTAGTTATAAATAAAATTTCTATAGGCATCATTGTGCAAGATTTTGTGTGCACATACGTTGTCAGGTCCTTTGGGTAAATACCAAGGAGCACAATTACTAGGTTGTATGGTAAGAGTATATTCAGATTCCAAGATGGTGGCCAAGAGAATGGCAGTGAGGAGGAGAGTGTGAGTGAGTGAGGGAGTGAAATGGGAGTGTGTGGACCTGTGGTGTGTGTGTGTGTGTGTGTGTGCGTGTGTGTGTGTGTGAGGGAGGGGCAGCTAGATCTCTCAGGACCTTTGGGGCCTGGCGGCCAGGGCTTGCATAGCCATGCAGCCTCTGCTACTGCTGTAATCTCTCCAAGAGTACCAACTCTCCTGCAGGGGCCGGCCAATATGAAGGG
>NW_006291728.1:1461709-1463840 GCF_000327345.1 Myotis davidii | reverse complement strand
GGAACTGCCATTTGACCCAGTGATCCCACTTCTAAGAATATATCTCAAGAAATCAGAAACACCAATCAGAAAGGATATATGCACCCCTATGTTAATAGCAGCACAGTTTACAATAGTTATGATTTGGAAACAGCTTAAATGCCCATCAGCAGATGAGTGGATTAAAAAACCACGGTACATCTACACAATGGAATACTACACTGCTATAAAAAAGAAGGCACTCTTACCATTTGCAACAGCATGGATGGAACTGGAGAGCATTGTGCAAAACAAAATAAGCCAGAGAAAGATAAATATCACATGATCTCAGTCATGTTTGGAATATAATGAACAATGTAAACTGATGAACAAAAAATAGAACCAGAGTCATAGAAGCATCAGACTGTCCAACCTCAGAGGAAATGCGGAGAGTCAGGGGGTAAGAGATCATCCAAAGGACTTGTATGCATGCATAAGAACATAAGCAATGGACACAGACAGGGTGGGGGTGAGGGCATGTGCTGGGGGGTGAGGGTGACTGGGGAGAGGTCAATAGGGGAAAAAGGAGACTTAAGTCATACATTAAACAATTAAGAATTTAAATTGTAAAAAAAGTATATTCAGTTTTGTAAGAAAGTGCCAAATTATCTTCCAATATGGCTATACCATTTTGCATTCCCAGCAGCAATGCATAAGAGTTTTTGTTGCTCCACATCAACCAGAATTTGGTATTGTCCATGTTCTGGATTTTAGCCATTCTAAGAGGTGAGTAGTGATATCTATTAGTGTTTTAATAAGCATTTCTCTGATGACATATCATGTTGAGCATTTTTTCATATGCTTATTTTCTATCTACCTAGTTTCTTTGTCAAGGTGTCAAGGGCTTGGGAGAATTTTTTAATACTGTTTCCTGTTTTCATGTAGCTGTGTTTTAAGAATTGTTTGCATATTTAAATAATAGCTCTTTGTGGAATGAGTTTTTGGAAATGTTTTCTTCCAGTTTGTGGCTTGTTTTCTTCTTTTGGCATTGTCTTCACAAGTTTTTTTTTTTTAAAAAAATATGCAGAAATTTAATTGGTCAATTATGTCTTTCACTGATAGCATCTTTAGTGTTATACCTAAGAAGGAAATGCCATACCCAAGGGAATCTAGGTTTTCTCCTATGTTATCTTGTAGGAGTTTTATAGTTTTGTGTTTTACATTTAGGTCTGTGCTCCATTTTGAGTTTATTTTTTTGAACACAGAAAAGTCTGTGCGTAGATATTTTTTTCTTTTTTTCTGGATATCAATGTCCAGTGGTTGGAACACCATTTGTCAAAAAGACTATCTTTGCCCTATTACATTGCCTTTCCCATTGGTAAATGGATCAATTGACTACATTTTTGGGAGTCTGTTTCTGGGCTCTCTATTCTGTTTTATTAATCTGCATATCCTTTTGACAATAGCACACTGACCTCATTACATAAATAGTAAGTCCGATTTATTTATTTATTAAATTTAAGTATAGTTGATTTACAATGTTATATTAGTTTTAGGTATACAATAAAGTGATTCAAGATTTATACACCTTACAATGTGATCACCACTCTAAATCTTATCACATTATTGATATAAAAGCCTAAGCGACCGAACGACCGAATGACTGGTTGACGGGTGGCTATGACGTACACTGACCACCATGGGGCAGACACTCAATGCAGGATCTGCCCCCTGGTGGTCAGTGAGCTCTCACAGCCAACCTCTCAAGGCCAGCCATCCTCCCATGGTCCCTCCCCCCAAATGGCTAACCTCCCGCAGTAACTCCCCCACACCGGCTGCTACCCCCCCTTTATCAGCCCCAATATGGGGAGGCAGCCAGCCAACCTCCCGCGGTCCCTCCCCCTGGCCCCGTCAGCTCCCCCCCCAACTCCCCAATCTGCCCCGAGCACAAGCCAGGCTGAGGGACCCCACCCGTGCATGATCGGGCCAGGGAGGGATAGTAGGAGGGCTCCAGGCCATGTCAGGCCCATCTCCCTCAGTCAGATCAGCCAGACCCTGCAGCAAGTTAACCTACCAGTCAGAGCATCTGCCCCCCGGTGGTCAGTGCACGTCATAGCGACTGATTGACTGTCTTCCCCTTGTGGTCAGAGCATGTCATAGCAAACAGTTGAGC
>NW_006291728.1:1447898-1461631 GCF_000327345.1 Myotis davidii | reverse complement strand
TGCACAAATTCATGCATGGGTGGGGTCCCTCTGTGTTACCTGCAAGGATTTGGTTGAAACCCGCAGTCCAGTGCTGCTTGCAGATCCTACCTGCCGCTCCTGCTCATCCTGTGCTTGCTGCGGGCTCGCGCCTAATCAATCCTGATCCAGACAGGGTTGCATTGCTACAGCAGCACTCGCCAGCCATGAGCCCTGCGTCTGGTGCCCTCCCAACGGGAGTGACCTGCGGGATCAGGCTGAAACCAGCTCTCCAATATCCCCTGAGTGGTCCTGGATTGTGAGAGGGCGCAGGCCAGACCAAGGGACCCCACAGGTGCATGATCAGAGCTGGGGAGGGATGCAGAAAGTTGGCCAGCTAGGGAGGGACCAGGCCAGGTCAGGCCTCTCTCCCTCAGTCAGATCAGCCAGACCCTGCAGCAAGTTAACCTACCAGTCAGAGCATCTGCCCCCCGGTGGTCAGTGCACGTCATAGCGACTGATTGACTGTCTTCCCCTTGTGGTCAGAGCATGTCATAGCAAACAGTTGAGCAACCTTAGCATATTATTAGCATATTATGCTTTGATTGGTTGTTCGGTTGTTTGGCTGTTTGGTCTATTTGCAAATTACCCTTTTATTATATAGTATAGTCCCTTTCACCTTTTTTACCCATCCTACCAACTGCCTCCCTTCTGGCAAAAATCTGTTTTATCTCTAAGAGTTTGTATTTGTGCTGTTTTTATAGATTCCACATATAAGTAAAATCATATGACATTTGTCTTTCTCTGTCTGACTGAATTCATTTAGAATAATACCATCTAGGTCCTCTCATGTTTTCACAATTAAAAAGATTTTATTTTTTATTGTTGAGTACTATTCTGTTCACCTATCCAAGGTGGTTTCTATATTTTGACTATTGTAAATAATGCTGCAATGAACTTGGGAGTGCATATACAGTGGGTCCTTGACTTATGAGTGTCCTGACTAACAAGTTTTTTGAGATATGAGCCGTCTCTCAGGCGATTTTTTGCTTTGAGTTGCGAGCTAAAATTCGGGTTACGAGCCAGCTTCAGATACCCCACCGCTAGTTGGCACAGCAAACGTCACAGTGAACACCACAACATCAGCCCAGCATCATGTGTCTCACTCGTTCACATTATGATGTGACATACGAGTAATTTGGGTTACGAGCTCCATCATGGAACGAATTAAACTCATAAGTCAAGGCCTCACTGTATCTTTTTCAATTTAATGTGTTAGACTTTTTTCAGGTAAATACACAGAAGTGGAATTTCTGGGTTCTATGATAGTTCTATTTTTAGTTTTGTGAGGAATCTCAATATTGCCTCCCATAGTGACTGCACCAACCTGCATTCTCACCAACAATGCATGAGGATTTCCTTCTCTCCACATCCTCACCAAAACTTGTGTTGTTGTTTTTTGTTTGTTTGTTTGTTTTTGCCTTTTTATAGCCAATCTGACAGGTGCAAAGTGGTATCCAACTGTGGTTTTGATTTGAATTTTTCTGATGATTAGTGATCTAGACCATCCTTTTCAAAGTCTGTTGAAGTCTGGTAGTGTCAGTATTCCAATTTTTGTCTTCTTCTTTAATATTGTGATGGCTATTACAGGTCTTTTGCTTTTCAATATAAACTTTAGAGTCATTTTGATATCCACAAAATAACTTGTTGGGACTTGGATTAGGATTGCATTATCTATAGATCAAATTGGGAAGAACTGACATCTTGACAGTATTTAATATTCCTATCTATGAACATGGACTATCTCTTCATGTATTTATTTTTTTTATTGTTCATCAGTTTTTCAATTTTTCTAATGTAGATCTTGTACATATTTTTTCATTTCTACCTAAGTAGTGATAATGTAAATGGTATTCTTTTTTATCTTTTTTTTATTTCATACCAACTAGAATTCTTAAAATACATCTTTATTGATTTCAGAGAGGAAGGAAGAGGTAGAGAGAGATAGAAACATCAATGATGATAGATAATCATTGATTGGCTGCCTCCTGCACACCCCACACATCCCGCAATCTGAACCTGTGCCCTGACCAGGAATCGAACTGTGACTTCTTGGTTCACAGGTCAACTCTCAACCACTGAGCCATGAGGGCTGGCTACGTCAACTGGACTTTATCTCCCTTTTCAAGGTTTGCATAATCAATACGTTAAAAATTATGCTATTTTATTGTGTTAATTTGTATAATTGGTTTGATGTCCTTGAGCAATAATGTTTTTTTTTTTCAAAAATTGGATAATTTCCATATTGTAGGATGGGAGATTTCATAAGATTTAGCTTTGCAGTAATTGTTTATAGAGTTTACCTCCACTTGTCTTTCTTCATGTTGTTTTTGTGTCTTTGGAAGTCAAGTTAAAACAGAGCATTTCCTGTACTCCACACTAGTCTGTTTCCATTCGGAGGGAAATATTAAGGTTTGGAAATGAAGAATATAAAAACTGGAAGCATTTCAAAATGAAAACAGTGAGAAAATAAAGTTGCTTCTTCTCAAACTTAATGAATTTTCAAATGATACTCTTTCTGCTGCATTGCAGAGGTTGTTTGGGGGTTAGAAATTTGATATACACACCACTCAGAAAAAAAAGATCTGAAATACATCATTTTATTTCTAATTGATAGTGAATTGGAGCCAAATGCTCTCTGATCCAGTTACATTTGTCATTTTTGGATGCCTTTATTGGCATAAGACCTATAAACACCAGCCGGTCATGATTAGAAGCTTGTGAACTGGATGACATTCAGTTTGCCATTAACTCTTAGGCACTGAGATCCAGCCAATAACAGAATGTTTTACAGTGTACTAACTGATCTAGTAACTTGATCTAGCACCCCTTAGCACAGAGTTAGAATGACAACTTCCTTTATAGAGGGTAAGTTGTTTTATATTAAGTAAAAGTGCATGCACGTTTTTAGCATTTTGAAAGCCTAGCAGATTAAACACACACACACACACACATACACACACAAAAACAAACAAACAAAAAACAAAACTTCAACTTTGTTTCAGAAAGAAGCAGATTGTGAAATCAAATGACCCCAGGAAGAAGCCGTTTCCCTTTTTCCTTCTGAGTAGACACTATCAGATAAGAATTAACTCAGAAATTTGCATTTCAAAATTAGATGAACTCCCTAGGTTATCCAATTAAATATAGCTCCTAGTTTACATGTATAAAGAAAAGCAATTGCCCAAAAGAGATTTATTGAGCACCCACAAAGTGCCAAAGAATGTGCTCTGCACACTGGGACAAGGATGCAAGGGTAATATGGTATGGTCCCTGCTCAAAAGGTACTACTGAAATAAAGAAAAGTAGTTCATGAAATAAATAATAAAATACACGTTGTTAGATTTGATCCCTGATCAGGACACATACAATTATCAACTAAGGAATGCATAAATAAATTGAACAACAAGTCAAAGTCTCTTTCTCTCTCTCTCCTCTCTTTATCAAAACCATCCTATCTAATAAAGAGGGAATATGCTAATTGACCCTCATGCCATCTCAAAGATGGTGGCGTCCACAGCCAATAAGGAGAGAATATGCTAATTAGCTGCCTTGCCCTCAAAGATGGCGGCACCCACAGCAAATAAGGAAGGAATATGATAATTGACTGCCCCACCCTCAAAGACAGCAGCACCCACAGCCAATAAGGAGGGAATATGCTAATTGGATGCCACGCCCTCAAAGATGGTGGCATCCACAGCCACAAGATGGCAGCACCCAGGCCCCTCAGCCCCGCTGGGGTGTCAGGCTCATGGCAAGGCCGGGCTCACCCCCAGGCGGGCCCAGCCATTCCGTGTGCCTGCCTCTGAACACTCCCAGTCCTCTCAGCCTGCCAGCCACCCAGGGCCAGCCCAAGGTGCAGGAAAGCCTTGGATGGTGGCTGTCCATGTTGGACATCCCCTGATGGGTTCCGGTTGTGAAAGGGTGCAGGCCAGGCTGAGGGACACCCCCCCTTCCAGTGCAGGAATTTTCATGTATCAGGCCTCTGGTAAATAAAATAAAATAGAATAAAATAAAATAAAATAAAATAAAATGTGGTTAAATAACACTTGGGTAATACAGATGAGAGATATTTATAATCAGGGTTAGATAAAACATTTTCTTGTGTACCTGAATTGTCAGGGGACGTTTTGTGGAAGCAGTACTCTGGAGAGATGCCCTCATGAAGCAAGGTCTGTTGGGTTTCCACACTATTTAGGTTTTGTTAAGAAAACATTCTAAAACCTGAAAATGAATTTGTAGCAGCCCCCATCTGAAGATCTCATGCTGCTTTTTGCTTCTCCAGCCTAGCCTTGGAATATTTATTTTTATTTTATTTTTAAATATATATTTTTTATTGATTTCAGAATGGAAAGGAGAGGGAGAGAGAGAGACAGAAACATGATGAGAGAGAATCATTGATCGGCTGCCTCCTGCATGCCCCACACTGGGGATCGAGCCCACAATCCCAGCATATTCTGTGACCAGGAATCAAACCATGACCTCCTGGCTCATAGGTCCATGCTCAATCTCTGAGCCAAGCCAGCTGGACTGGAATATTTATTTTAAGACTGAGAACACTTTAGAACTACTTCTAAGTTCCCATTTCAGTGTTTAAGACAAGACTGATTCTCTTTCAGATAACCAATAGAAATGCACATAGAATCTACCAACATGTGTATTCTTTTATACTTTTCTCAAGTGAATGGCACCTAACACAACATTTTCCAAGTGAGAAGAGCACCCCATTATTGAATTGTTGTAATTAGCCTTAACACCACTGTTCAATATGGAGTACTGTAACAGCAAGTACTGAGGTTACTCTTCTAGACATAGGACTCACTACTAAGTTCATGAATCAAATGACACATCTCATAAGTTCAGAGCCATGAGTGATGAGCTTTATCAGACCTAAATATGATGTCTGATTCTTTGTTTGCTAATAGTAACTATGCGAATATTCCCTTCAGGTTTTGAGTCACTCTTTAGTCTCAATAATTGTATAATCTACACTATAAAAGCTACTTGGATCTCTGACAATGTGCTTTTAGAATGGAAGAATAAAGGAAAGCACTTTACACATCTGTGGTGCTGAAATATTTGCCAACAGTGCTAGGCTGTGGGCTGTCACCAGGCCCTGAGACATGAATCTCTTGTGGTCATTTTAGTGCTTGTGTAACTCAAAAGGCTGTGGACTTAAACTGAAATTTCAAAATGATTAGTCCATGTTTGTCTCTAAAGTAATTGCTCCAACTATTCTAAGAGGACGACTGAGAGCCTAAACTCCCCAAATGACTTACCCCATACATTGTGGATAGCTCAGCAAAGCTTCAGTGGGGCAGCCAGTAATATTTAACTTCCTCATTCAAGTTGCCTACCACCTGAAGGCTCAGACAGAAATACTGTTCTGGGGGGAACAGCACATAATGAGCTCCCATGAATATAACTTGAGTAGTTCTAAATAAGACCTGGTTTTAATTCCATGAAGGAAGCGCCAAGGGAACTACATATCTTTAGCAGTCCACAAATAAAGTCTAAGAATGGCTTTTTGAGTCTCCATCCAATATGTGAAACTTGTTGGAGACTTGATTAGAGCAGCCCTGTTACCTAGGCTCTGGTAAAATCTTGGACTATAATCAGAACCTGAAATAGCTGTCAAAAGAGGTTTGCCTGAGTTGAATCTTTGTGTCTATAGATATTGATGGAAGTCAAGAACTCAAATGAACGTATACATTCACTTCTGGTTTTAGAAGCACCCCAGGTGTTATGTGTTCCCCCCTATTTTGAAACCTATTAGAGTTAATTCCAGAGATTAATTAGTATTCTTGGATGTCAGTACTGGAAGACACCTTAGAAATAAACTAACTCCAGGTATTCACTTTACATGAGGAAACTGAGGCATGGAAATGTGGAATAATTTTTTTCAGGTTACCCAGTTAGTTGGTGGCTATCTAGAAAGAGAATTTTGTTCAGCTTTCAAATCAGTGGTGTTTCTAATATATTCGGGTGAAGTTTCATTCCAAACTGGAGGGCCAATCACAGGTGCTTAAATGTATTTCAGAATAGTGCTCAGTATATCTTTGTATAATTGAGCTTAAGGTCAAGTTGATAATAACACCTCAAATGTGTATAAGCTTTACAGTACACAAAGTGTTTTCAAAGCTGTTATTTTATTTGGTTGACTCAATATGTCCTGAAGGAAGATAGGGCAATATATTTTTCATTTGAAAGAGAAGGAAGTGAAATTCAGAGAGGCTGTGAATCATTCCAAATTAATTACCTTTCAACCACTGTTTTCTCATGAATCCAAGCTCAATACACTTGAACTTTTCACCAGATAGTAAAGAAGCCAGTCAAATATATGACCATATTTTGTTTTACCCAATCAGCATAATTTGAGCTAATTTTATGCAATTTCTGCCTACTCTCACCGTATGTGTAATTAATAATGATAATAGCTAATATTTACTGAATCCTTTGCCTTATAGCTGGCATTTTCCTAAGCTATTTACATTTATTCACTTACTGGACATCAACTGTTGAGTAACACTCCCTCCACGTTCTGTGTGGAGTAGGGTTCGGTATCTGAAAGAGGAGCCGCACAACAAATGAGAGAAAAAGACACGAGATAATTTTGCTTAACAATAATCAACAAGGATCTACATAAGTATCTAAGGAATTAAGGGAACTAAGGTGGGGATGCTTCAACTATTATTACCTAAATTAACTGAGTGGTTCACAGCCCTGACCTTTGTCAGGACTTTCAAGCCCTGACCTTTACTAGGACTTTCAAGGGCTACCAGCTTCTGGGGGGGTCTCTGTCTAAACTCAGCTAGTGAAGACAATGAATGGACTCCGGCAATCAACTGAATCAATCCTGTATAGTAGTTACTATACTTATTTTATAGATGAGAATATTAAGGTACAGAGAAGTTAAGCAACTTCTACAAAGTCACCAAACTAAGAAATAATAGAGCCAAGATTTAGGCCCAGGCACTCTGGACTCCAGAACATCCATTCAGCCAGTACTGTCAATGTTGTCACTCTGGATAGCTAGAAGTGGTAATGTTACTAGCCTTGGCGCATTACAAATATCACTGTGTAATATGTGTTGGTTCAATAATACAAAAAAATTTCCAGTGTTTTGCAGCCATTTCCTATAGCATAGGGCTGCAAGAGATCAGGCAATTGAGAAAAGAGTGGCTTTATTATATAGGAAACATTGAGACTTGACAACCCATGATGATTCTAAACAAGCCATTAGAGTTCTTTTATCAAAAATATTTATTATAAAATGTCCCCAAATAGGTCCACATTAAAAGAAAAGAAGATTACTCTAAAAGAAACATATTGTGTCTTTCCAAAGGTAGTGTTCCACCAAATGTTGTGTACATATACCTGATAGCCAATAATAGCTTCAAAAGAAAAGTAAATAATGCAGGTTTAAGGAGAATGAAGTCTAAATGTAACAGCTGCACATATTAATGACTCAGTTGTCATGACAAAATGTATTGTCATCAATGCACCTAAACATAATGTAATAGCTATCAAATGGTTACTTCTACAAAAACAATATCAAAGATTACAAATGAACTCATAAAGGAAAAGCCCGAGTAAATGGAAATTTTAGTTTCCTTAAGGTGTTATAGCAGAAGCAAGATGCTCCTTAATAATAGGGCCTTCTGGCCTAGCTGGTGTTGCTCAGTGGTTGAGCATAGGCCCATGCACCAAGAGGTCACCAGTTCAATTCCACAGGCCTGGGTTGGGGGTTCAATTCCCTGTAAGGGGCATGCAGGAAGTGGCCAATTGATGCTGTTTCTCTCTCATCAGTGTTTCTATATCCCTATCCCTCTCCCTTCCTCTCTCTAAAATCAAGAACAACATGGTTTAAATATATATTGCCTTCTGGTACTACAGGTATGCTTCTATAACCCAAGTAAATGAGAAAGGTGAACATCCTTTCTCTGATTGCTTCCCAATCCCCTATTTGAAAAATAAAATTTTTATAAAAAGAATAGCATTGTTTTAGCTGCTACAGTTTTAGCTGCATCTCCCATTCCTCTTTCAGCTCCCTCACTCCCTTCATTCCATTTCTTCTTTCCTCCTTCCTTTCTTACGTTTGTTCAACAAATATGTTTTGAGTGCTGGAGATACAATGATGAGTAAAACATAGACAACCTTCGCTCAGTTAGCTTAAAATCAAATGAGAAATACTGACTTCTACTTCTTTAATCACACTGATTAATGTATAATTACAAATGGAAACAAAAGTTTTGGAGGATTGGAACAATGTTGTTGACCTGGAAGAAGGTCATTGGAGCTGTCAGGGGAAGTTTCATCTGAGGTTGTATTTTTTTTATCTTTTATTTTTTTAGTTATGATTTGAAGAATAAGTAGCTGTTAACTGAGAGAGGGAAAATCACATTGCAGGGCAAGGATAAAGACTGCTCCAAGTCTTAATAGCAGAGAAGGACATGATATATTCCAGGAAATGGAAAAATGCCAGTGTGACTGAAACAGAAGGTACATGTAGATGGGGGTGAACCTCACTCAAGTCCCTAGCACATCCCAGCACAATAAGCTCTAGTAGAAAGTTGTTCTTTCACTGTGGGTTGAGGTGGCAACCTATGGGAAAAGGAGATGTCTGGTTGGCTTTCTCTAGAAGCTATTGCTGACTGGAGTGCAGCACATGAGTTTGAAGGTTGGTGGAAAGGGAAAGTCACAGAGCAGAGCCATCAAGTGCTTGGTACATTTTGCATGTTCCTCATAATTTTCCTGTGACTAAGGGAATATCCCATGCTCAGGGGTGTATAATGTCCAAGGGAGAGTTCCTTTAGGCTGATTCTATGTTTTATTTTATTATTTTTTCTCTCACTGGCTTATTTCACTTTGTATAATGCTCTCCAGTTCCATCCATGCTGTTGCAAATAGTAAGAATTACTTTTTTTTTTTTTTACAGCAGCGTAGTATTCCATTGTGTAGGGGTACCACAGTTTTCTAATCCACTCATCTGCTGATGGGCACTTACCAGGAGGCTGTTTCCAAATCTTAGCTATTGTAAATTGTGCTGCTATGAACATAAGTTTGCATATATTCTTTCTGATTAGTGTTTCTAATTTCTCATGAAAAGAGAGTTTGGAAGAAAGGAAAACAACTTTTATACTTGAACACCCTTAATGACACTTTTCCCTACTTTTTTTTTTTTTTTAACAAAAGGACCCATATTTTTTCTTCTACTGAACTGCAAATTATGCAGCTGGCCCTGGGTGCTAGATATTTTTGTATTCAAAAAAAATATCCTTGAGCTTTATTCTGGGATGTAGTTAATTACTTAGAAGCAGTTTAATCTGTTCAGATCTTGCTTTTAAGATTTTTTAGGGGAAACTGGAGCAGCGTTTGGTCTAGAGTTAATTATTCCCCACTACTGGAAGCACAACCCTACCGTATACTCTACTCGAGTCTTTGTAAATCATGAGGTTTTCTTGTCTGGTTGGTGGAAACAGCCGCTGTTGCCAGCCTTGATGTGTCTGGGCACCTTTATCTCTACTTTGTTTGCCAGGGACCCGGTAGTTTCCTCACTTGCATGTACTGAATACTTGAAGGGGATCCTCAACATTTTTCAGAAGTTCTCTTTCTGTACAGTTTGCTCCTCTCCTGTACTCAGTCCTGCGAACTCTAGCCACTTTGATCTCTCTGGACTCAGCTCCTTCTCCTCAGGGAGTCCACAAGGTTCCACGTGGATTCCTCCTCCCTGCTCTGCACCTTGGAAATCATCAAGGTAGTAAAATGCAGAAATCAAAGAGCTCACCTTGTTTCTTGTCCCTTAAAGATCACTATTCTTCATCGCCTGATATTCAGTGCCTTGAAAGCAGTTGTTTTAATAGAGAACAGATTGATAGTTGCCAGAGGGGCGGGAGGTTGGGTGGGCCAGATCCAGATGAAAAACATTAAAAGACGAAAAAGTACTAATTAGTAGTTAAAATAGTCATCGGAGTGTGGAGAATATGGTCAATAATATTGCAATGGCAATGTATGGTTTCTAGTGAGTACTTGAAATATTGGCAGATCATTGAGTAAAGTACATGATTGTCTGACCACTATGCTGTACATCTGAAACTAATACATAATAGTGTTGAAAGAAAACTGATTAAAAAGTAATTTTTTTAAAAAAATGTTTTATTTTTATTTTCCATGGGGTTTTTTGTTTGTTTGTTTTGTTTATTTTATTTTTTTGGTTTTGTGTTTGTTTGTTTGGTTGGTTGTTTTAGATGGGAAAGTAAATTAGGTCCCTGTTATCCAACTTGGCCAGAATTGGAAGCCACATAGTTTCTTTAGCAGCCAAGTCATGTCATTATACAAAAAGTTCTGGTAAGCAAATGAAATTTCTTTGGGAAAGGCTTTTATCAGTCTTGATAGGAGAGACAAACATGGGTTATCACAACAGATAGGAAATGATATTGATCCCTAAATCTGCAGAGGGAAGAATGCCTCCAGTTGAAACTGGAAGCTTGGTTTTCTTTACCAAAACTCAAAGAAATATGATACTAAGCATAAAGGCTGAAATATTTTCTTATTTATGCCCTCTTTCAAACTTCCCCCTCTGGATGGATTTATATGCCTGTCTCCCTCCGGTTCCCTTACTTCTTCTAAGGATACCTAGAAAAGACAAAGCTTACTAGGATCCAATTATTAATTTGAAAAGAATATTAGGAGGTTTTCCTACCTGCATTTTGTCTTAATGAAATAGCAATTGAAAAATTGTTAGCCCAGCCAGTGTGTCTTAATAGTTGAGTGTTGACCTATGAACCAGGACATCTAGGTTCTATTCCCAGTCAGGGCACCTGAGGACTCCATCCCCAGTGGGGGAAATGCATTCATGTTTCTAACTATCTCTCCCTCATCCTTCTTCTCTCAAATCAATAAAAAATACATTTAAAATGAAAAATGTTATTTTAGGATTATCTGAATAATAACTCCACAAATAAGAGTTTTAATTTGCATAAGTTTTAATTTTGCCAAAGACAAAATCAGCATCAGACTTAAAAGCCAAGACTTCCCAAGCAAATCCCTTTTAATTTTTTTTAACTGAAGAAATTTTTTAACATTAAGACTAAGTGAAAGACACCACATCAAATTCATTCAGAAATTCATTAACTGGTAAGCATTAAGAAGATTTATATACTAATATACTTGTATTTGTTCTGAATCACTATCTTTACATCCACACAACTGCAAATGTTGTTGACAGGAGAAGGAGACTTGCTCTGTAAAAAATGGGGGACAATAGCTCAAACTTTTTTTAAAAAGCTATTGGTAATTCTATATACTTGAGTTCTTAAATAAGTACTAACAGGGTTATATCCTGCTGCCTTTGGGTTTTATTCTGGTCATCAATGAAAAGTTAGACTTGCAGATAAAGGTGTCTTTTAAAAAATAATTGACTCTAAAATAAGCTTTCTTTGTCTTATTAGCTGTATCATTTTGAGGTTCAGTGCCTCAATTATGAGAACGAGACAGAAGGTACAATAGGCGAAAAACTAGGTTCAGTTATTCGGGTGTAGGCTTAGCTATGAACGTGTTTGTTGGTGACAGTTTCTGTTTACTGCAAAAAAAAAATCTATGCTGCTGTCTAGGATCTATTTTTACCTTACTTCAAATGCATTAACTGCTGGTATATATATACTTACAAATGCATGAAAGTTGATTTTTCTAAATTATGTTCATTTGAATTTGTAGTAAATTCTTATTAAATTTTCATGCTTAGTATCATCATCAATAGCAGCTGCAGCAGCAGCAGAAGCACCCTGACTATTTTGGGATACACATAAGAAGCCTGACCTACCAGATAGATCAGCATAGTAACTTGGCCTGGCAAAACAGTCATTTGAAATCACATGGAATGGGGCCTGTTTGAGAAATATAAAGTTCTGCTTAAGTCATTGATACTGTGGTCTATATGTAGTAGTTAAGTTCATAAACTGTGACCTCCATTTTGGCTTGATCTTATTATGATTTATTCAGTAAGCCTATGTACTAAGGTTATATGGTTACTCAAGAATATCGTATGAATCTATACATGTTCAAAGCTTTCTTTTTCATTTCAATGATATGCAAAGCCTTGAAAGTATATCCAATAATAACCTTTACATGAGCTAAAAGTCATTTATATTTTGAATATTAGATTGTTTATGGGATTTTATAAGAAATGTTAAATTAAACACAATGAAATTCATACACATTATGTCATATATGTTATATGTTACATGTTATATGTCATGATTTTGAAAGCTGGCCATTATTTTATTACATATAGGTTTTCTCTATATTTGCTCTTTTCTGGCAATGCCACATCATTGAGCCTAATGTTGGACTATGTTATCAATTTTGGTTTAAACCACAACTCAGTAGCATTGATGACTCTGGATTTGATCTCATTATATGCCGAAAGTGGCTAAAAATGCTAGAATTAAGGATTCACTTTTTCCACATAGTCATAGCTTATGAACAATACCTAGAATATATTTGTATATACATATGGAAGATGCTACAGAAGTAATTAAATATTGACTGGAATGTAATAGTCAGTCCATCAACTACAACAACAAATGATTCCACTGAGATAAATGATTGTCAGAATTAATGAATCAGTCAGTATTTTGATGTCAGATTGGCATCAGCCAAAATATGTGACATAAACAGAACCTAGAATGGCTCTACTGTTTCAAAATCAAATATACAGATTGCCATTTGATTGCTTTTCCTTGTTGCTTTTGTTTTTATAGATGATTACTCTATATTGTGAAGAGAATGATGGTGTGACTAATTTAAATTACCCATAGTCCTTTTCAGAACTAAGAATAGATTAAAAAACAAGTTTTTTACAGAGATCTTGAACAGGAATACTGAGATTAGAATATTTATGAAAACTTACAAAAATTACAAAAACTTGAATATCTAAACTAATGACATCTGGTGTCCCATATAAAACTGAAGCAATATCCCCTTTGATTCGCCTGATAGCTTGATGGACTATTATCCAAGAAATCCACATATGTCACTAACCACTGTATTAGATACTCACAGCACAAATTACCACATGTTCAGCTGTTCAACACTTGAAGGAAATTGGCAAAATGAAAGCACAAAGAGCTTAACTAAGAGCACTGGATCTTCACTGAGACTATGGCTATTAGGGCAAAACAGGGTGTTTTTTTTAGATATATTTCTATGTTATTATGCTTTCCTCAAAAATATTTTAGTTAGTTATAATTTTACCCTTTTCTGTTTATCTAATTCATTAATTAGAGTCTTGCATTTATTATTTCATAAATATTCAGTAATTCAAATAATAATAAAATTAGTCAATCTAATTGTTTTTATCTGTTGTCATAGACTAAGAACAATGTGTTAAAACTTTCCACGGCCATTGAGTTTCTGAAGTTTTCTTTTTAATTGAAAGTATAGAGGTGAAATTAGTTAATAAAGCTATATAGATTTCAGGTGTATAATTCTATAATATCATCTCTATATCGTATTGTGCATTCACCACCCCAAGTCAAGTCTCCTTTTTTTTTTTTTCTTGGTGTCTGTAGCCAAATTTATCCCTGAGGCCCAGGAGAGGGGACCAGGGCCCATGTACCACATTGTTTCTATGGCAGCCTTCGGGGCTGGTGCCTGCCACGGGGGGACAGGCACCGAATTTGGCACGGCTGCATAAGTCAAGTCTCCTTTTATCT
>NW_006291728.1:1420264-1447815 GCF_000327345.1 Myotis davidii | reverse complement strand
CTTGTAATAACCATACTGTTGTCTTTCTATGATGATTGGTGATTTTGAGCTTTTCATATGTCTACTGGGCATCTGTATGTCACTTTTTGTGCAGTGTTCATTCAGGTACTCTGCCCATTTTTTAATTGGGTTGCTTGTTTGTTTTTGGTGTTGAGTTTTATGGTTTTTTTAAAATGAATTTGTGATAGTAACCCCTTTTCAGATGTATCATTGGCAAATATGTTCTCCCATTCAGTGGGTTGTTTTTTTTTTTCATTTTGATGATGGATTCCTTTGCTGTGCATAAACTTTTTTAGTTTGATTTAGTCCCATTTGTTTATATTATCTTTGGTTTCCCTTGGCCGAGAAGATATGTCAGAAAAAATACTGCTATAAGGAATGTCTGAGATTTTACTGACTATATTTTCTTCCAGGATTTTTATGGATTTGAGTCTAACATTAAAGTCTTTAATCCCTTTTGAGTTTATTGTGTATGGGTAAGGAGGTGGTTGAGTTTCATTTTTTGCACATATCTGTCCATTTTTTACAAAAATAATTTATTGAATAGCCTATCTTTACCCTATTGTATGCTCTTGCCTCCTTTTTGAAATATTAGCTGATCATAACAGTATGGATTTATTTCTGGGTCTCTATTCTTTTCTATTACTCTACATGTTTGTTTTTATACTAGTGCTATGCTGTTTGCTTATTATGGCTTTGTAGTATAGTTTGATATCAAGTAGCATGATGTCTCCAGCTTTGTCCCTCTTTTTATTTTTTTTCAAAGTTGCTGTGGCTAATTGTGCTCTTTTGTGGTTCCAATTAACTTTTTGGGATATTTGTTATAGTTTTGTGAAATACTCCATTGTATCTTGATAGGAAAATCTATGCATGCCTATGTTCATAGCAGTATTATTTACAATAGCCAAGAATTGGAAGCAGCCCAAGTGTCCATCAGTTCTAGTAGCTTTTAAGTTAAAATCTTTAAGGTTTTCTATATACAGTATCATGACACCTGAAAATAATGAAAATTTTACTTCTTCCTTAACAATTTGGATGCCTTTCATTTCTTATTCTTGTCTGATTGATGTGGCTAGGACTTCCAGTGCTATATTGAATGAGTGGTGAAAGTGGGCATCTGTGTCTTGTTCTGGATCTTTAGGAAGCTGACTCCCAAGCAGGGCACAAGTTTTGCAGTGTGGAGTGAGAGAGAATTCAGTGTTGCTATAGCATTCTCCCAAGCTGATGCTATCAGGAGGGAAGTGCTTCACCTGAGAAAGATGGCATCTACAGTGTGGGAAAGTGACTCAGCACAGGGATCCTGGCAGCCGTCCCTTTAGCTCTCCTCACATAACTCTATTTCACTGTGCCTCCCTCCGCCAGAGCCCCCGGTGAGTGGCTGCAAACAAGATTTTGTACATTGGCCCATTTAGAGGGGGCCAGTGTCTCTAGCATACTCCCCTTTCTCCCCGCCAGACAAATGCCCACTGATTTTCACAGCTAGGTATTATGTGTGTGCCTTTTGCTGGCTCTGGTGGTCTGGGCAGGGGAGAACACCTTGGGTTAGAGACCCCACACGTTTTAGTGGGAGTATTTGCAGCTGAGTTATCCCTTCAGATTCTCAGTTGTCATGTGTGAGAGCGAGATCAGGGAATACTTTTTTCACAACTCTGTCCTTCCTAGCAGTCTCAATGTACCTTCTTCTGTAAATCCTTCGTTATAATACTTTTCTTCAGCCTTCAGTTGGTTATTCATGTTGATTGTTCTATACTTTAGTTGTAATTCTAGTCTGGTCCTGGGAGGAAGGAGTGTAGCTTCCACCCACTCTGCTGCCATCTGGATCTTTCCAAATTATAGATATTTTAATGGATTCAGCTAATTTGACCATTGAAATTAATTGGCAATTTGAAAAGACAACCAGAGAGTTGAATTTAAAATCATTGTGTCTTTGCTGAGGCTGTGTCTAGAGGACAAAATATAACTTTGTTGCATGGATCTAGTTAATTTGACCAATGTATAGATCTAGAGTAGATAATGAAGTATCTTGGTCCTCAGTCCAAATTATGTTACCTGCGTTCTTTCTTTCTTTCTTTCTTTCTTTCTTTCTTTCTTTCTTTCTTTCTTTCTTTCTTCCTTTCTTTCTTTCTTTCTTTCGGGGGGTTAATATTCAAATATTGAATTCATTTTATGGTTTTGTAGACCCAAACTACATATGTATAGCCTAAATATCAACATATCCATGGTTGAGCATAATAGTACATAGTTGGTATACTTATTTTTTTATAAGCTGTCATTTAAAATAATAGCTTAGTAATGTCATATTTTGCTTCTTTGTCCTTTACCCCCATTTAAAAGTACTCTATAAAAACAAGGTTTTCCTGTGTTTCATTGAGAGAAACCATGTGTTGGTTTCAGAGAGAAAGAGGGAAGAGAGGGAGAAAATGAAGAAAGCTGAGAATTCTTGGGTTTATGGAACTAAAGGAGTTACATAATAATTTTAGTATCATTAACTGAAGTTCATCCACTAATTTACTTGAATGTGATAATCTGAAAGTCATCTGAAATTAATTCTATAAGGTGAAAAACTGCTTTTGAATTTTACTTTCCTTTTCTTTCCTTTCCTTTTCCTTCCTACCACTTCCTTTTCTTTTTCCTTCCTTCCCACCTTCCTTTGGATATAGATAATACAATAAGCAAGTAAGTTTATTGTACTATTTAAGATGGATCTCATATTTCTGTTACATGGCTACATATAGTTGCTTATAAACCATCTAATGTAAATTTTTATGATGTGTAAAATCAGAATAATTTTAAATAGCAGTTTCCATTCTTGCTTTCTCTGATGCTCTAATGGTTTTCAGTTGGTGGAGGGATCAGATAAACAGAAAAGGGTGTAACCAGGTATTCATATTTGCATTTACCTTCTCTCAAGCCATTTTTTAAAAAGAAGAGTAACTATATTGTAGACATTTAAACTTAACGAACTATGTCACTAGCATAATTTTGAAGCAGAATTTATTGAAGTAGATAAAAGCAACTCTTCTACTACACCAAACTTTTAATTAACAATTAAAATTATGCCCAAAGGGCATGCAATGATGGATACCTTTTATAAATTCAAAAAAGAAATATACCAACCAATATAATTGATGAATATAATTACTGTTGATCAACTAATTTTAGCCTACTATGCTCTTATCTGTCCTAAATGATTAAAGCAAAGAGTTAGAGACTATCTCTCTGGAAGTCACATGTTTTTTCCTAACAAGATATAAAGCATAGTAGCTTCATACAAGACCCCTCTATGCATTCTTTTCTACCCGAGGAAGCCTAACACCTGTAAAAGGACACACAGAAAATAGTTTGTTAACAGTTACAGTTCATAGTTTGACACTGTTGTGACAGGCCTGGCACATAGCCACTAAACGGGGAACGCTCAGAGCCCTGTACAGCAGAGCACACAGCTAAAACTCCCTAGCTAAAAGCAATCAAAACTGTCATCAACACTGGATGAGAAATTGTCTCTTCATTGAGTAAGCCTCAATGCTAAGAAGGACTAGACTGTAATGCTACATCAGCAGCAGTGGGAGAAAAATATAAAACCTTAGTGTCCTCAGAAGTTTGGGTCCTAAAAAATGGACACATATGTAATACCCTTTGTAATAAAAAATTAAAAAAAAAAGAAGTTTGGGTCCTGCCTCTTAGCTATAGTGCACATTTTAATGACAACACCCTCATTAGCTCAGCCGTACTGGACTATTTCGAACATTCATCATCTTATGTGGCTAACAGCATAGTTCATGCAAAATTAGTGGAGGAGGGAATGAGGAGGATTAAAAAGATCTTGCTGCTTAAGGGACTAAAAAGCAGGTTGTCCTGAACTCTTCAACTAGTCCTCTACATTTATTAAGGGCAAAACCATTTATCTTGCTACTCATAAATGGAACAGATACAGTCTCACTCCCCTGGGCACCAGAGCCACTGGGGAAAGCTAGATTAGACCTAGAGAACTGACGCAACCTACTGCAGTGCATTACTTCATGGAGCAATAAGCAACACATTCTGATTCCAGATATTTTTAATACGGTTTGTTACACACACAAAGAGAAACTAAAGACAAATAGATTCCTATTGCAAGTTCTGTATTTTCTAAGCTAAAAGCATTGGGTCAGGATTTTTACAAATGGACACTATGTACAAGTGAAATAACTGAAAGCTTACTTTTGGGAGGGTACTTGTGAAGAAAACAAAAAACCAAAGGCTGGAGAGCAACAACTTTTGATATGTAGAAACACATTGTTTTAATTCAAATGTCAATTAGGTTCCAGCTTCTTACCACTTTAGTGGCTGCTGTCATTTTTCATCTGTAAGATAGCTCTGTCCTGTGCTCCAAGTAGAGAATGTATTGTTCAATTTGGCCCGTGGTGGCCAGAATGTACTAATTTGTCCTACTACATTTTTAATTTCAGGATTGATATGTTGGCTTTTCAAGTGACTGTCAGAATAATTCATATACATAGTGTTAAAAATAAGTGTGTGGTGGTTTTATTAATGTACTCTTAAAGAATAATGAAACCTTCAGATCTGCTCTAATGAATTCTGATGAAGTGAAATGCTTAAGAATAATGTTCTTTGTCCGTGCTTATTCCTCACTTAAGAAAATAAAAAATCAGCCCCAAAAGGCAAAATCTTCAACAAGAATCTGGAGACTTCTGTGAATTAATGCTCTTATCCCCATATATTGAGTCACTATGCAAAAAAAAATGGCAATTTCTACTTGTGTTTAATACTCATGATAAGAAGGACATTTTCTCTGTTTGCTTTTTTAAATTCTTCATCTCATACTTTGCTGCTATCTTACTCATTGGAAACATGTATATATTTAGAATGCCTTTCTGAATGTAGCTTGCTAATGTTGAGAACACACAGCAACTGTGTTTGAGTATTGCTGAGATTCTATAGATGTGACACACTGTTCATAACAACAATGCTCATAATTTCTGCACTTAAATTATACCAAAAAATGAGAAAAGCCTGTTTTTATTCATTATTGCATTGGCCATTTTTGCAGGGCAGATATATCCATAGAATTAAATTCAGAGCAAATAAATCCATAGAATTAAATTCTCTCTCTCTCTCTCTCTCTCTCTCTCTCTCTCTCTCTCTCTCTCTCTCTCTCATATTTTTAAAGTAAAAGAAGATGTTTATGGTGGGTGTAATGATGTACTGATGAATTATATTTTACCATCCCTCTGAGAAAGGAGACATGCTGGTTACTGTACCACTGACACACTTCTATCATGTTTTAATCTGCACATTTAAATCTTAACTTTGTAGACATTTATAACCAAGGACCCTTTGAAAGTAAATCCCCATTCAAATGGTTGGATAACCAATCACCCCTGGCCCCCTGCCATATGCCATCGTAAACAAGAGAGGTTAGAATTTAGTAATTATCTATGAAAAAGTAGCTTTTATTCTGTTCTTCAGAAACAATTAAATGTTTTGAGTGGTGGGGCGCAGTAGGTATTAACTAGCATTTTAATCAGCTCTACCTAGGGTTGAAGCCCAACTCTTTCACTTACTAACTGTATGAAATTGCATGGGTTAAGCAAATTATAATTTCCTCATTCTAAATGAAGATAACAATGCATATTTCACAGAGTTGTTATGCAGAGTGGAAAAAAACTATAATTGCCTTGCATGAATAATAAAGTTTGTAGACTTAAACTAAGTTATGAGAAAATAAAAAAGAAGAATTTGCAATGTTGTAATCATTTATTTATTTTTCTTTGACAGCCAGTAACATGTGTTTTGTAGTTTTGAAGAACTGAAAAGATATAAGGCAATTTTAAATTTTGCCTAAGGTTTCATGGGAGTGTAGGGAGAAATAGAAAGGGACTGAGAGCCAAATAAAATCTTTGTTGAGATACGTGTACATGTGGGGTTAGCAAAGAGGAAGAATCCGCCATTACATTGTCTATTGTATGTTTTTAATTTCCACAATATCCAAAAGAGGACAGGGATTTTAGCCTTACTTTTAAATGTGGAATAAGAGGTTAGACACTTGTCCGCGTTCATGCAGTTGGTAAACTGTAATGCCAAGAATCAAACTCATGTGTTTGATTTTTTTAATTAAATTTTATTTTAAAATTACATTTTATATTCAATATCATTTTGCATTAGTTTCAGGTATACAGCATAGTAGTTAGACAATTATATAATTTACAAAGTGTACCCCCCTGATAACTCAAGTATCCACCTTGCATCACACATAATAATTGCAGTATTATTGACTATATTATTCCCTTTGCTGAACTTTATATCCTGTGACTATTTTGTAACTACCATTTTGTAGTTTAAGGCCAGTGTTCATTTCAATATAATGCAAATGCCTTCTTCTCTCTTTGCAACTTTTATTTTAATCTGGGAACCTAAAGCTATCCAGAAAGAGGCCACTATGTGTAAGTGATAACAGAAGTGACAAAAATAATATATTTGTTTACCTTAGAAATAAAATTAGAAGCATTGAGAAAGCATAAAAAAAGTGCAAACTAAATGCGTTAGTATGTGCCTATAGTTCTAGATATTAGATAAGCTAAGCCTAGAGAGAAGCTGGGGCTTAGAAATTCATATTGTGTCAATGGAAACTAGGAAGAAAGGTCACTGCATTAATTTCAGCAATCGTTTCACCAAGAAAGGAGTCCTAGCTTACCTAAAGAAGTGTGAAGAGGCTCAGGCTAAATGAAATCAAGATAACATTTCATCAGGAAAATATTAAGAACTAGTCCCACAAAGTAATTGCCATAGGTTCTAAATTATTTATTTTTTAAAATTAATAATTATGATTAATTTTTATTAAGTAAAGCTAATATACTTTGAATGAATAACTTTAACATTTGGTTAAATTCCTAAGAAAGATTTTATTATATAATTATGCCCTTTGTTTTCAGAGAAACACATCTACAATTGCATATTATGCAAATGAGTAAAAAAAATCCCATGTGCACATATGTTTTTTGTTTGTTTGTTTTTAATATATTTTTATTGAGTTTTTACAGAGAGGAAGGGAGATAGAGAGTTAGAAACATCGATGAGAGAGAGACATCGATCAGCTGCCTCCTGCACATCTCCCCACTGGGGATGTGCCTGCAACCCAGGTACATGCCCTTGACCGGAATCGAACCTGGGACCTTTCAGTCCGCAGGCCGACGCTCTATCCACTTAGCCAAACCGGTTTCGGCAACACACATATGGTTTTATAGCTAACTTTGAAGGATAATATCTCCTTGGTATTCTTAATAATCTGAAAATATTTGTCTTGCTTTGTGGCAACTTCATAAACCCATGTGCATGAGATGGGAAAATATTATTGTACCCATTCACAGAAGAGGAATAAGTAATCAAAACCCGATTTGAGAGCTCACCACTACAATGAATCAGTAAATTCTCAAATTTACTGGAGTCTCAAGAAAAACCACACGGTCAACCTTGCTTGCTGTGAGTGCTCCCTGTAACAACAACATGTTACATGTTCTTTTCTGATTTCAAGTCCTTTCAATATTTTATTAATCAAAAAAGTGTTAAAAGTCTCTTATTTAAACTGTTTTTTACATTCATGATGTCAGTGTTAGCAAAAGCAAGCAAAAGTTTCTAGTAGAAAATGTAGTCAGAGGAGAAATAGTCTAATCACCAAGATGGCTTCAAAAGCATTGTAGACAATGCTTGCATCTCTGTGTACTCCCGCTACCTCCTGGCAGGCCAGTGGATATAGTGAACTCTGTGACAAACTCAAATGTTGTTTCATTTAGAGTAAAACCTCATTTACTTCAGGTAAATGCTTCTTTCCTCACAGGTAAATGGCTATTTATGTGTGAGCAACTTTAAATCTCTGGAATATACTTAGTTTTAGTATCAAAGGGAGAGGTCTAGTTTACTTGTAGTTGGCTCTTCCAGGCCCACTCTCCATAGAAGGGAATCCAAAAGAGACTACAATGCTATTTTTAGTGAGAAGAGTTCCATTCATACCTCCCCTCCTCTTTGTCTCTACCTGTTTCCCTTGAAGTTACTAGGTCCTAGGTCAGGGTGGGGGGAAGTGTCTGTGTCTAATGAATTGATTGCCCTCTAGTGGATGAGTGTAAAGATTTTTGTTGTTGCTAATATGTGATGAACCTAAACATTAATTTTGGAATAGTCAAAAATGCTCCATCCTTATTTTCAAGGGGCAAACTTGACATCTACTTTTCTCCTTGTGCTCTTAGAACACATCTTTAAATCAATTCACTCCTATACCATATTTCCTGGGTTTCTTTCTCCTTTTCCAGATTATTAAAAAACAACAGGCATATTTGCAAGTCTACTATATACAGGGGCTATGATTAAATATGTGAGGGATAAAAAGAAGTATAATGGATGGTCTAGGTCTCTCTAGAGCTCAAATTAACTTGAAAAAAAAAACAGCACAGAATACCTTTTACGCTATTAAATGTTAAATGAATCCTTTAGATGAGGAAAGCTATTGGGTTTTAGAATGAATGATAATCTCATATTCCAAGTCCACCCATCATGATTTAACCATGGAAGATCTTAACAGAAGTTTCTCCATAGAGAAGAGTAGAGGATTAATGGCATCATAAACTGAGGAAGCTATAGAAGTGGACCCTTTAATAGCTCTAGACTCCAATATCTTTTAATTCTAAAGCCTTCTTTTAGTATAAGATTGTTTATTCCCATATATTAATGCAGTCATGACTCCAGAGATCTCTATATTTACAGGGTAACTTAGAACTTCTGTTTTGAAAAATATCTGGTTGATAGTTTTTTAATATATTTACCACTAATTAAATAAAGGTTAGAGTTGGTCAGGGTGGGATTGAGTGACTGGCTCCATACATACTAGTTAAATCATCTAATTATTTAGTAAAGTTACTCAAATATTTTCTTATAAAAATCTTCCCAGCTTTCTATTCTCCCCACCCACCCATGATCTAGAAAACCCTCCATACATCTATATCATAGTCTTTACACATTTGAATCATTACTTGTTTATCTCTCTCTGTTTCCCTAGACTGTTAGCTTTTTCAGGTGTTTCCTACAATCTTTAGAAAAACACAGGCACAAAGTAAGCCCACAATTCAATAAAAACTTATTTTATGAATTAATAAATGAATAACTGAAAATAAGGGGAAATGTCAGGCACCTGTGGAGATACCATTGGTTATGGATACCTAATAACATGGCTCAAGCTAAAATATGTAGAAAACTATTTTATTCCCTGGCTATTTATTTGATTTGTTTATTGCAACTATTTGTGAACACACAAGAGGACTACTAAGTCCCAAATCAAAATTATACACTTTATATTAGCAATTGAGAAAGGGCCATGCTCTCACTGCTTTTCAAAACATGCCAAATAGGAACAAAGCCAAACTAAGCCATGCAGTAAATTATCTAATGATTGAGTTGAAAAAAATGATGATCTTTTATAGAATTTTTAATGCCAAAATTCCCCAGAAAATAGTGTCATATTATAAGTCTGAAGAGAAAAGTGATCTGTATACTAGTAAGACTAGGGAACTTAAAGAAGTAAAAGTTGAGTGCTTTAAAAAAATAAGATTTATGTTTAAAATATATAATAGTAGGGGTAGGAGTGAAGAAAATGCTATCTAAGTCTTTATATGTGTGACTATAAAGAAGCAAGGACCTGTATTAATGTTATAACTATTGCACATGAATCCTATCAAATAAAAGAGTAATATGAAAATTGACCATCACTCCAACACACAAGATGGCTGCCCCCATGTGGACAAAGATGGCTGGCAAGGGAGGGTAGTTGGGAGGGACCAGGCCAGCAGGGGAGGGCAGGTGTGGGGGACAGGCCTGAAAGGGAGGGCGGTTGGGGGAAATAAGGCCTGCAGGGGAGGGCAGTTAGGGGTGACCAGGCTGGCAGAGGAGGTCAGTTTGGTGGGACCAGGCCTGCAGGAGAGGGCAGTTAGGCATCGATCAGGCTGGCAGGGTTGTGGTTAGGGGCAATCAGGCAGGCAGGCAGGTGAGCGGTTAGGAGCCAGCAGTCCTGGATTGTGAGAGGGATGTATGACTGCCTAAACTGGTAGTCAGACATCCCCCGAGGGGTTCCAGATTGGAAAGGGTGCAAGTCGGGCTGAGGGACACACCCCCCATGCATGAATTTAATGCACTGGGCCTCTAGTAAGTTTTATAAGAATACACTATAAAGTAAAATCTTAATTGAATGCCTCTAATATACAAATACATAGGAATATAAAATAACCAAATAATACAAGAAAACAGGAAAAGAAGAAGGAAGCAAAGAAGGAAAGGAAGGAAGGAAGGAAGGAAGGAAGGAAGATTAAATTAAGGCTACAAATCACTGTCAGAGTGCTTACTCCTGAATCCTCCGTACTCTCCCAGACCCTGCTCACTGCACCAATTGTTGGAGTAAGTTTCTCCTTGACCCTGCTCGCTACAGCAATTGTGGGAGTACTCACTCCTTCATCATGCTCAACTACGTTAACTGTTGGGTCCAAGTCCCTCTGCCAGAGGCTGGACCTCCTTGGATGCCTGGTATTGGACAGAGAAGATATAAAATATAAGAAGTTGTAGGCATATAAGAGAGTCTTTATTGCAGCCCAAGTAGCCATTAGTACTAAGGAGCCATTACACAAAGCAGTGCTTCAAAGTATCCTTACAGAAACAGCGCTTACTAATACAATAGCAAACACAGGAGCCATTCAAGCAAAAACAGCCAGCACCAGCTGGTCAGTAATAGATCTTCCCCAAAATGCAGGCCCATACTGCCTGGTCAGTAACGTATTTTATACCAACTTAGACAAAAGAGGCTTCTGGCCAAATAGTGACATCAGTATTTGAGTTACAGAAAAGGATGCTTGTGCAGTGCTTACAGTGAAACTGCTCTATCCTTGCACCTGCATGTGACAAATTTGCCTTGGCCTTGAACATCCAGGGTACTCTGGACAGGGTTCCCACAAACTCACCATATTGTAATATTTTTGGCATCAAAATTACTAATCATTGAATTAAATATTGAATTCAAAATAAAGTTCACATCAAAAAGTTTGGAAATGGTCCTACTTATATAAATGAAACCTTGATATAAAATAGCAAACATGCTTTAATTCTGAGAACTTAGGATAGTTTATTTATTATTTGGGCTTGCCATCTCACCTTCGGCATTGTCAGACCTATGGTTAGAAAATAGGATGATAGGAGATCAAATGCAATGTTGGGGAAGAGAAAAGTATACTGTGCTATAGAGTCTTATAGGAATTTCACTAATAAAGAACTTGAAGTAGTATGTTCAATATGAAATGTTTATGAAAAAGTAGACTTTTTCTCCTCAAAGCCTTTAATAATAAGCACTGTTATGTGTTGATGAATAAAAATAGCAACCATAAAAACAGCAGCAATAACAGAAGCAACTGCTACCATTTATTGCATGCTTACCATGGGCCAGGTACTATGCTACATTTCCATGAATGATCTTACTGACAGCATTCCCTGCATATTGATAGCGCTAAAATAGGTTTTGTCCCCTCAATCTGTTCTCATCATCGACCCTCACACATCGACATACAGCTGGTATACCCCAGGGGCTGTAGTGACATAAACTTGGTAATACAAATAGAAAATAGAAAAACATGAGAGTTTTGTTACAGTGGTGACTATGAAAATCCATTATGTGTATTTATAAACCCACTTAATGTTTTTTGCTCAGTTATATCTGCTAACTCAGATTAATAAAACATTCTCAATGGAGTTGAGAAGCAAGTGGGTGAAGGTAAGTATGTGTATATAACAATAAGAAGGGGAAAATGCAATAAATAAGAGATGGTGAGGAGGAAAACAGGAAGACAGGGGTGGGGTTAAGAAACAGAGCTGAGTGTGGACTGAATAAGAAACATCCTCTGCAGATCCAAATTTGACAACTCTTATTACCGAGTTAAGGATTTGATTTAATATCCTCTTTCTTGGACATAGTTAGTGGACACTAGAATATGTCCATAAACTTATGATAGTGTCACAGAAAGAGATTCATTTGAAAGCCCATTTATTGTTCTGCCTATGCTTCCAAATATTAGAAAAAAACCTTCTTGCATTTTACAGTCACTTCACTTCTTCCTCAGATGTTTACTTTTAGATAAGGAAAGACATTCTGTAGCTTTAAGATCCCTGTAGAGCTTTAATTCTGAAATGGAATCCAAAGCAGAATTTTTCTTTCCCTTTGTTCAATGACGAGAATCCCTGGTGGACATCAGTCCATGATTTCATTTCATGAACTGTGGTGGTAGCGTCGGTGGTATTTAGATCCATGGATGAAACCTCTCATTAATTTATGTTATTTGGCAAAAATATAACATTTTTCTGTTTCAATTTTAAAGAACAAAATTACAAGCCAATGGCATGGTGTTCAAATTGGAATTAAACACAGAAAAAAAATCATACCCACAGGTAACAGAACTTTGCTGATGTATGGCACCAGGCAACAAAGGTACAATTCCAGCAAGGCTTTGATCTACACTTTAAAAGTACAGGGTATTTTATAGACCCAAACGTTAATAGCCACAAAAGCAAAACAAAACAAAACCTAAACACCCTTTAGAATTTACCCATTAGGGTATATTTACATCTCTTTCTTTTTAGTTAGGCCATTTTCTCCCTTCTGATACTTTTTGGGCCATTTCAGAAATGTGTCTCTCAGCTTTCTGAGCCTGACCTGAAGAGAAAAATCAGCAAAGGAAAATGAATGGAACATCTTCTTCCTGATATCTGACTCATTGAAAATTTAGCTCTTTATCAGTTTCCCTATCCCTATGCCCTGCCACAGAGACGTTTCCATAGACATTACAGCGGGATGAAATCTTTCCTCAAAGCAGAACAGACAGACACCTGAAGAGTTGAGATGGCCCACTACAGTATCTCCCACACCTCTGTAGCAGAGACCCACTGCAGGCAGTGACCAAAATGGTTTAGCTATGTATATATCATGAAGGACAAATATTGTTAATTTTCAAAAGTGTGCAAAACTTTGTTGTTTTCCCATTAAAATGTGAGTGAATGCTGAACATTAAAGTATTTCAAAAAAAGAATATGGAAGAGACTATGCACTATCAGGAGAAGTGCTGCATAAAGTAGAAAGTGTCAAGGCTCCTGGGAAAAATCGCAGCTCCGCGGCAAAGGAAGAAAACGGATTTTTGTGTGTTTGTAGTTGTATTCACAGCATCAGGCAGAACTGTTTTAATGTTAAAACACTCTCTAATACCCCAAGAGCCGTGCTTTTCAGCTTGTAAAACTTAGTAAACATGAAGGTCTAGAAGGATTCAAGTGTTCTTATTCACACAGCTGATTTACAGCGACTGGCTGTAATGGAGAAAGTATCATCTTGTAAGCCTTAGGGTATCGCAGAGTGGGGGAAATCCAAGAGGGAGTCTTTTATTTCTGCTTTACTTACTCTATCAAGGAGGGTAGAACTAAGTAAAGAGAAAATGCAGGAAGCCTGCACACACAGGGAAATAAAAAAATAGAAATAAATAAATAAAACCTTGAAAGATAGTTCCCTGGCTTCTCTGTTTTCAGACTGCTGTTTTTTTTATTATTATTATTATTATTCAGAAAAAATACTTTTCTCCAAACTTGTGAATATTTATGGTATTTTCTGCTGGTCTGGAAAACCAGCTTTATTATGGAAAGTGAGAAGTGTCTACAGAAATTATAAACAAAATGAAATGCATTCTAAATCTCTTAAAGCTAATCTCTATGAATGTGAACTTTCCTTCGATGATTGTAGGCAAGACTATATTTAAAACACACCAATTTACAACGCTAATAAATAAATGTTCCCCAAACCAGTGAACTTCTAAATGCTTTGGCAAGAGCCTTTTGGGAAAGGTTATTGGTAGCATCCTGTACAGGACACATGAGATTGAACTCATAACAGATGAGAGGTAAGGTGGTCAGTAGGGGAATCAGCAGAAAGTGAACCCCAAGTCAAAATGAATGGGCCCTGAAGAGCTGTCACAAAGTTAAGCAATGTAAGCTAAATGAGAGGCATTTAGAAAGCTCTCATAACCTGAGCGAATGTCTCTTATGTGTGACTGATCTCAGAAATGGAGGTGGCATATTACATTTGCCCGATTTGGCTTTGCTGTAACTTCTCCCACTGTTGTGATAACAAAAACCCTTTAGTGCATCTTAGTTGCATATCCCCTTGCTTTTGTATCTCAAAAGAAAAAGCTAAAAACCTGCCAGAGGCACTACTTGCCCTGAAGGGTTGTTCTCTTATCATCCATTTTAGTGATGCATCTGTACACCTTATATTTCTGTGCCATAACTTATTTCATCCAGAAGGGATTTTGAGGAGATGTATGTTGTGTCAAGGGAACCAAGGACAAACTGGGCAAAATGAGACTAATTTTGTCATGCAGGGGATGTGGCAGCTGCAGCAAAGACAGGAACCACCACTGAGCAGTAAGTTATAAAACACCAAACAGCTCCTTTTGGAGACTGTGCTTACACCTTACATTGAGAATGTGCTGATGGTGCCCTTTGCCCTTTAATAGCAGTGTCGTGACTTACTGATATGTTGCTTTGACCCTGAAGAATCAGGCCACATAAAACTTGAGTACTCTATACTTAAGCAGCACCTTTCATCTGGCAGGCTAAATCCCCCTTACAATCTCTGGTTCATTAACTCTCATAATACCTTCTTGAGGTGACATGTATACACTCCATGGTTTATAGATGGGGTAACAGAAAAGTCACAACACAGTTAGCTGGCTTGCTTGGAATGTTACAATATATATATTTTTTCCAAAATAGCAATTGATTATAGAGCTCTGGGCCAAGGGTGTAGACATAACAATTCCCAGGAAAGTATCCTGTGAACCTCAAATGCCACTGAAATGGCATGCATGAAACCACGAGGGAAAAGGAAACACTGTTCAGTATCAACATTATACAAGAGGAGTCTTTAACCATATGCATGAAGTTGACCTTATCGCATCCTGAAAAACACTTTCCCAAGCAAAGCCTGCATCAATGCAAGCAAATCTAACATCCTCAGTCTGATGAGCATAAATGGGCAGAGAAAGAAGCTAGTAGCATGGCATAGGTGTAAAGTTAGGACACATTTCCACAGGCAGCATCTGGTACAGGTAACAAAGATTCAGAAAAGATTCAGGAAAGTAAGAACCATTATTTTAAATCGCAAAACTGGGGATGGAAGGAGCCAATGTAAGAACCAATGGAAGTAGATCTTTAGAAAAGACAGAAGAGATTCAGTCATAGTTAGACTACATGCATTTCTTCCTTATCATCTGTGTGGTGTAAATAAGAATAGTGCATAACCCAACCAGCATGGCTCAGTGGTTGATCATTGACCTATGAACCAGGAGGTCATGTTTCGATTCCCTGTCAGGGCACATGTCCAGATTGTGGGCCCAATCCCCAGTAGGGGATGTGCAGGAGGGAGCCAATCAATGTTTCTCTCTTATCATTGATGTTTCTATCTCCCTCTCCCTTCCTCTCTGAAATAAATATAAATATATTTTTAAAAATACTACATATAGTCCTAACAAGATTGGTTCAGTGGATAGATTGTCTGCCTGCAGACTGAAGGGTCCCAGGTTCGATTCTGGTCAAGGGCATGTACCTTGTTGCAGGCACATCCCCAGTAGGGGGTGTGCAAGAGGCAGCTAATCGATGTTTCTTTCATATCGATGTTTCTAACTCTCTATCCCTCTCCCTTCCTCTCTGTAAAAACTCAATATAGTTTTTAAGAAGATTCAGCTATTAAAAACTACTGCATATATAGTGGTCTGAACATTTTTGGTCTCTGATGTCTTTATTGTTGCCATCATCATCATCATCATCATCATCATCATCATCATCATCATCATGTCATCATCAATAACACCATCATTATGTTTCTTCTCATCATTGGAGTAAGAGAGAATTTTTATGATTCTCCTCCTGATGGTCTAGATAGGTTACACAGTTGTGGACCACAGTGAGAAAATTCAGCTTCTGCTATATGGTAATAACAAGAAGAGTACTGGCTTTCTGCTGGTCATTTAGCAGACATTTCACTTCTCTGGAAGGTGCAGCTATATCCTCTTAGCACCAACTTTTTTTCAAGTTTAAATCCTGCAAAACAGAGAAATAATATGTAAACCAGTAGTTGTAGATATGTTCTTTGAAGAAGAAATTGTCCTACTGGAGCCAAAAAAGAATAGTGAAGATGCCTTGATCTTTAAAGAGATCATACCCCCTTATGAGTGATTGTGATTGTGTGTGTCTGTGTGTGTGTGTGTACTGGGGGAGTAAGGAGAGAGAAAAAGAAAGAAAGGAAAATTAAGAGTATTTATCACATTTGTTACCCTGTGTAATTTATTTCATTTTGTATGTGTATGAGCTCTTTACTCTTACCCCAATATTGACTCCTTCTAGTAGGTGAGATGTCTATGAATATCTCACCCCTGGTCATATGTTTCTTTGGACCCAAGGATAATTATAAAATGATCTTAATAAAGTCCTAAATTTGGTTTTATATTTGGTGTGTGAAACGTTTGAGAAGGTTTGAGGTTGATGCTCATAGGAGACTGAAACAGGTTATGCTGCTCCCTTTTTATTGTTTTGTTTGGTTTGCATTCACCAAGGAGTCATTTGAGAGTGATTTAGAAAAGTTATCTCTCCAGTATCAGAGTGTTGCCTCTGGTGGCATTTGATATCTTAGTAACATTCTAGAGAAGGCCCAAATTCAAGTGCTATACTACACTTGAGCAAAGTATTTATATATAGAGTTCTTACTAGATAGAACAAAACCTTCTGACCAGTCTTACCAGTGGCACATGCATTTATTACATGACATCTCAATTACTTTCTTCCTTCATGCTCTATAGGATATGATTTATCTGCAGGAGATAGTAAATGAAATATTTCCCCACTCTTAATTTTCAATTGGAAGAAGAATCAACTGGGATTAAATTTTAAAAAAATTAACAGTGGACTCTTAGTGAAACCCTAATGCTTACTGGGTTAATTTCATTACTCTCTTAGGTCTTTGCTTGCCCCCTGCCTTTCTGTAAAGTATAGAGTGATTCTATGAAAGTGAAAGCAGAGTTGAGTATTAACAAAAACAACATACTGACAGAAATTTCGCATTCATCCTTACCTATTTGGTCCAATGCTGGCAGATGTCTCTGTTATTCTCACATGTTGAGTATAGTTGCCTGAATTTTCCATCACTTTGACTAAAAAGTAATCTATGAGCAATATACTGACTCTTGAATTTATGAAGAATTTTGTCCTAGTTTGTCTTATTCTTAAGAATTTGAATTCAAGGATATAAAATATTTGGAATAAAAATAACCCCTTAGTGATGCAAAATGCAAAAAAGCAGAGATAATAAAACACAGAAGTCTAAGAAGACACTCCCTTTTCTATAGATGTTCCTTCCCTTTTCTATATCCTGTTCTACTGTTTCTCAGACTACCAACAGACTTTTTTTAAAGTTTTTTTATTGATTTTAGAGAGAGAGGAAGGGAGAGGAATAGAGAGACAGAAACATGGATGAGAGAGAAACATCAATCATCTGTCTCCTGCATGCCCCCTAATGGGGATCGAGCTTGTAACCCAGGCATGTGGCTCCAACTGGGAATCAAACCAGGGACCTCTTGGTTTATGGGTGGATGCTCAACCACTGAGCAACACTGCCTGGACACCAACAGAGTTTTTCTGATGTGTTTTTTGAAATTGTTGGACCAAAAGATATTGCTAATGAGTTGCATTTTTTTCCAGCTAACTCTTAATGATCCATTTTCACATAATCAGTTGCTAACACCCCAGCAGCAAGGCCTAAAATATCCTGACTGGCCCTTTGCTCATTGCTGCACACTGGCTGCACTTCATTAAGAAGCTGAGATACCTCCCAGTGCATCGCGGGACTGCAGAGGCTACAGAAAAAGGAACCCACAGGAGCATGTCTAGCCTCTTGTTACTAGAGAAATTATACAAGCACATCCCTCTGAGGCTTATTTCTTCCTCAATATTTATGTCTAAATCAACACTAGCCCTGAGATGACACTGCTGGTGAGTTGAAAAGCTCTGTGAGTTGTCTATAGTGAGCAGTACCCTGGAGGAACTGCTGTGTTGCTTTTTATAAATAATCAGAGCTGCTCCATTCTAAGGAAACAGCAAATTGGAATTTATTTTGAACAATCAAAATTTCAAGATTCCACAAGTCATATATATGTAAACCTTGTGGACTTGATTCCAAAGTCCTCAAATCATTTTTATCTCTCTAGTATACTTATATACTTAGTTGTTTTTAGTTAATTAGTTACTTGCTGTAAACTGAAGGGACCATCTCTTTACAAAGTTCTCTTTTGCCACCACATGATTCATGCATTCTGGCGACCACAGTAATCGGGTCTCTATACCAATTCTGAGAGGATTCATTGGGGGAAGCAGATTTCCTAGGCATTCTGGGTATTGCATTTTAAAGAAACTGCCATAAAGTACACCCTATTCTGTGGTAACACACTGGATATATATGTCCATTGGCAACCAGATTGGCTTTGGATGTCACCAATATCAGGCTGATTTAAATAAGTATACCAGGAAAACTGATGAACTCAAGGATAGGTATACATTCTCAACGTATTCATATTTTCACTCCCATCAGGACTCTCCATAAGAAACGAAGAAGTGTCCTAGCTTGTTCTGCTCAGTAGCTAGAGAGTTGGCTTGTGGACTGAAGGGTCCTGGGTTTGATTCCAGTCAAGGGCACATGCCTGGGTTGTGGGCTCCATCCCCAGAATGGGATGTGCAGGAGGCAGTCAGTCAATGATTCTCTCTCATCATTGATGTTTCTGTCTCTCTCTTCCTCTCCCTTCCTCCCTGAAATCAATAAAAATATATTTTTTTAAAAAAAAAGGAAGAAGGAAGATTTCTTTCTTTTACTTGTGTATGTGAGTATGTGTGTGTGTGTGTGTGTGTGTGTGTGTGTGTGTGTGTGTGTGTGTGTGTGTGTGTGTCCATGCTAGTACATGAAATTATTTCTTAGAAGGTTTTCAAATAAAGTTCCAAAAGGAGTGAGTCCTGAGAATATAATATATAAAAATATACAAATAAAACAAATCCCAAGCAACAACACCTTATTTTAGGGAGAAGAATTTTCATTTTATTTATTCATTCCATAAATATAAGTACTTATGATAGGAGCTATGGTTGAGATCAAAATTTCTAAGTATCCTGTCCTCATAAGGCTTACCTTTTCCTTGGGGTAACAGATAATAAGCAAGTTTACTGATAAAAATAAGATGCCTAATTACAGATTGAGATAAATGCTCTGAAAGAAGCAAAAGAGGGTGATAATTTATAAAGATTGGAAGATCTTAGCTTAAGAGCAGGAGGTAGTTTATAAGTTGAGATATGAAAACGGAGAAGGAGCCAGCTTTACAAAAGGTGGAAGGGAAGAGCATTTTAAGCAGAGATAACAGAAAGAGTTGGTAATTTTAGGGAAAAAAAAGGAAGCTCTTGTGTAGCATAAATCAGGGCCACGGTTCACATAGCGTGGAACTACATTTCAGACAGATATACCATAGGAGAGCATGAGGAACAATAGGGTATTCTTCTGGAAGGTCACAGTCAGTGCCATCTCTAATTTCTCTTATTCTGAATTTCTCATCTATAAATTAACTTGAACTATCATGAACCAATTTATGACAACTTATATTGCATTTTGAGATATAATGAACTTTGTTGGTTAGTTATCTGTAGTTTAGATTGATATTTCCTTTCTATTTGCCCCAAATTGACCTATTTGAATCTCAAAAAGTTGCCTTTTCTTTCTAATGCTCAGAGACATGAGATGTGTCTATTCTCATCTTTTCTACACAATCTAGATGTTCACTTACTTTAGGGAAGAAACATCACCTTTGATTCTTATTTCATTCAGACAGAAGACTTTTGATCTCTCTTAGTTTGTTCCTATTGATTATGCCCTCTACCCCCCACCCCCAATTATTTGAACAATTATTCTATGGCCTATAGGGTGACCTCCACATTAAAAAAAAAAATAGGTACAGTGTGCTTGGTGACAGCTGAGCGGTCCAAAAGGCCTCCATGCTCCAAAACACTTTTCACATCAACCCAACACTTTAAATTTACCTCTGTGACATTTTTAGATTAAGTCCTTGAAGACCATTATTTGCTAATTAAGAAGGGTAACCAGTAACTTCTTAAATAAAGCCTTTTCTGAGGGAACAGAACACTGGAGAAGTTATGAGAGAGGGATTGGACACCTGTAGATGGGAAATCAGACTTAAATTCCCTTATCACACTCTTACTTATTCTGTGAGTCCAGATGATTTTTGCAGAGGTGTATAATATATTGGTTGAGAGTAGTGTGCTAGATTCATACAGATCTGATTGGAATCCTGGCTCTACCACTGATTACTTGGGCAAATCATTTATCTTCTATGGCCTTCCTCTACCTCCTCCATAAAATGAGGGAACCAAAAATAAAATAAAATAAAATAAGATGAAGGAGCCAACTGTGTTATTGAGATGATCAAGTGAAATACTGTAGGTTACATGCTCAGTCCAAAGTTAGCCCACATGCAGAGTAACTATAACTGTTAAACTTTCTGAATCTTTTTCTATCTGTAAAATCATAGAAAGATTTCCCCAAATCATAAATATACTTATGTTTATAATGTGAACAGAATAGTAAAGAGATAAATACATATAGAAGGAAGTGACAGAGGAAACATGTAGAGGCAGGAAATAATCATTGTAAGGGATGCAGTGCTGCACCACCCAGATCCCTTTTGCAATTGAAGAACTTATTCCTCCAGCTTCTAGGAGTGTTGTGAGCAGATTTCTCTCAGCTTTATGCTCTCTTCAGAATTGCCTTGGTGGTGCCTAATCTGTACGCACCCTCACAGGAGCTTATTATCTAGTGGGGAGGAATAGAAATGACTGCTTTCTTTGTCTAATCTACCACAATTTGAAAAGCTATATCTAATTTTAAAATCCCCAATAATTCATATAATAACTTCCCTGAAACTACATCACAACCGGACTTCTCCTTCACAATTTTATTTTCTTCCCCTACTCTTTCTTGGATGGAGACCCAAGAGCACTCACCAATAAAACACCTGTATTCTAGTCGCTGTCTCAGGCTTATTTCTTGGAATTCAATCACGTGCTTTGTCCCATCAAAAAGTCTTTTGTTGGCCCTTTTTCTTTGAGACTGGTTGCTATGTCAAAATTATTTTCAGACATCTCAATTTGATCATATTTTAAGCTTGCATTCACATTGAATACAATCATTTTTAAGTAATGTTTTCAATCTAAAATAAAACAGTGATAGAAAATACACATACATAAATGTAGCCCAATAAAATATTAATTGAGCTAAATAAAATATCAAACACCTTTGTAATCACCATCTAGGTGAAAAAGTAAAATTTTTTCAGCCATCAACAAGTCCCTCCATATTTCTCATTCTAATAACAACCCCACTCAATGCCAAGTAACCACATAAGTAAAGCAATTCCTCACACATCTTTGTAGTTTTATCATACAAACATGCATCTCTAGATATCATAGTTTAGTCCACTTTCATTTTTTTTCAATTGATAAGTTCTTTAAAACTCTTTTAATCTACACATTTCCCTTTCATTAAAAATTTTTCTGTACAATTTGTGACAAAGATAGACCATTTGATCTATAGTTTCCTACAACTTGTATATTGCTGATTGCATTCTTATGGTGCTGTTTGATATATTCTTCTCTCCTAGGTATTTTCTGCAAGTTGGCAACTGAATCCAAAGTTTAATAGACTCAAATTTGATTCCTCTGGCAAAATGTGATCATATTGTATCCATTTCACAAAATATACATACATTTCAGATATCTCTCATGTTGCTGTTAGGAGTTCTTAATGCTTAATGCATATGTATATTAATTAACTAGAATCCTGGTGCACGAAAATCATGAACAGAAAGGGTTGCTAGGCCTGGCTAGTGCTCAGAGCCAATGAGGGCCTTCCTTCCCTGTCTTCTGGCTGCTGGCTGGGGCCTTTCTTCATTCCGCTCCACCCTTGGTGGTTAGCGCACATCATAGGGAGCAGTTGAACTCCAGGTCAGTTGAACTCCCGAGGGGACAATTTGGATATTAGCCTTTTATTATATAGGACTTCATTAAAAATATGATGATGTTATAATTTTAATGATAATGTTATCATATTTCTTTTAACTATTAGTTGGAATATTTTTTAAAAAATTCTTTATTGTTTCAAGTATTACATATAGTATTATATGTGTCTCCTTTTCCCCCCATTGACCTCTCCCTAGGAACTGCAAATCCCCAGCACATGCCCCCACTCCCCAGTGTCTGTGTCCATTAGTTATGCTTATATGCATACACACAAGTCCTTTGGCTGATCTCTTACTCTTCACCCACCCTCCACTATCTTCCCAGCGAAGTTTGACAGTCTGTTACATGCTACTTTGTCTCTGGATCTATTTTTATTTATCAGTTTATGTGGTTCATTATATTCCACAAATGAGCGAGATCCTTTAATATTTATCTTTCTCTGACTGGCATATTAGCCTAGCATAATGCTTTCAAGTTTCATCCATGAAATTGCAAATGGTAAGACTTCCTTCTTTTTCACAGCAGTGTAGTATTCCATTATGTAGATGTACCAAAGTTTTTTAATCCACTCATCTGCTGATGGGCGCTTAGGCTGTATCCAAATCTTGGCTATTGTAAATTGGGCTACTATGAACATAGGGGTGCATATGGCCTTTTTAAAAAAAATATATTTTACTAATTTTTTAGAGAGAGGAAGAGAGAAGGGCAGAGAGTTAGAAACATCAATGAGAGAGAAACATCAATCAAGTGCCTCCTACACACCTCCCACTGGGGATGTGACCACAACCAAGGTACATGCCCTTGACTGGAATTGTACCTGGCACCCTTCAATCTGCAGGCCGACACTCTATCCACTGAGCCAAACCAGTCAGGGCTCCTTATCTTTTTTATGGCCTTCACTGGCCTTTCTTGTCTCCTGTTATGGCTTTTATTCTGAGGTCTATTTTGTCAGATATAAATATTGCTACCCCAGCTTTTTTTTTTTCTTTCCATTTGCCTGAAAAATATTTTTCCATCCCTTTACTTTCCATCTGTTTGAGTTTCTTGAACTGAGGTGGGTCTCTTGTATACAGCATATATATGGGTTATGTTTTCTTATCCACTCAGCAACTCTATGTCTTGTGATTGGAGCATTTACTTCATTTATGTTTAGGGTTATTATTATTTTTTTAATATATTTTATTGATTTTTCACAGAGAGGAAGGGAGAGGGATAGAGTTAGAAACGATGAGAGAGAAACATCGATCAGCTGCCTCCTGCACACTCCCCACTGGGGATGTGCCAACAACCAAGGTACATGCCCTTGACCAGAATTGAACCTGAGACCCTTGAGTCCACAGACCAACACTCTATCCACTGAGCCAAACCGGTCAGGGCTAGGGTTATTATTGATAGGTACTTATTTGCAGCCATCTTTATTCTTTATGCTGTGTTCCTTCTTCCCTTTCTATTTCTTCTTTTTATAGCAGTTCCTTTAGCATTTCTTGCATTGCTGGTTTGGCTGTGATAAAATCCCTTAACCTTTTTTTGTCTGCAAAGCTCTTGATTTCCCCTTCAATTTTGAATGATAGTCTTACTGGGTAGAGTATTCTTGGATTCAGCCCCTTGCTTTTCATCACTTTGTAAATTTCCTTTCATTCCCTTCTGGCCTGATGTGTTTCTGTTGAGAAATCATTTGATAATCTAATGGGAGTTCTTTTGTAGGTAACTCTCTGTCTTGCTCTTGCAGCCGTAAAGATTCTCTCTTTGTTTTTAACATTTTCCATTGTAATTATGTCTTGATGTGGGTCTTTTTGAGTTCATCTTTTTTGGGAATCTCTGAGCTTCTGTGACTTTTTTCTTCCCTAAATCAGGGAAGTTTTGTCATTATTTATTAAAATAGTTTCTCTAATCCTTGCTCCTCTTGTCCTTCTGGCTCCTTTATTATATGTATGTTACTTCCTTTCATGTCATTCCAAATATTCCTTAAGCTCTCCTCTTATTTTCTAATTATTTTCTGCAATTGCTATTCAGATTGGCTGTTTTTTTCCACCTATCTTTGAACTCACTAATTCGGTCCTCTCCTTCTTCTAGTCCAGCCATGGGCAAACTATGGCCCGCAGGCTGGATCCGGCCAGTTTGAAATGAATAAAACTATTGAAAAAGAAGACCATATCCTTTTATGTAATGATGTTTACTTTGAATTTATATTAGTTCACACAAACACTCCATCCATGCTTTTGTTCCAGCCCTCCGGTCCAGTTTAAGAACACATTGTGGCCCTCGAGTCAAAAAGTTTGCCCACCCCTGTTCTAGTCTTTGGTCAAAAACTTCTATTGTTGTTGCTTTTTTATTATTGTAGCTGTATCATTCTTGATTTCCTCTTGATTCTCATATAAGTTGTTGATTTTTCATCCATCTGGTTTATGAACCCTATGATCCTTAGTCTGATTTCTTTTACTGACATATTGCATGCCTCTGTTTCATTTATTTTCCCCCAGCTATTCCTTTTATTTCTTTCCTTTGAGGGTTGTTTGTTTGTCTCCCCATTTTTGCTGTCTCTTTCTGGCCCTGGGCACCCTGCTTGGGGTTTGAGAGGTTGAAGACTCTCTCAAGGCAATGGTCTGGAAATTGTTAGCCCAGAGGTTGAGTCTGCCCTTAGTTGTATCCCCCTCTCCCATGGATCTGGTCTTTCAGTTGTCTCCTTCAAATGCTCTGGCTGGTGGGAGCGCATGCACAGTTCCTCTGAAGTGTGATTCCTGTGAGGACCCAGAGCCTTCTGGCATGCAATTTGCTGTGCAACCCCGGCACCCATGGCAGAGTGGTACCTTAGGTCCCTCTGGTAGCGCACTTGCAGTGTGGTCCTGTGGCCCCTGACTGGGCATACTTGCTTCCTCTTGGTCTCCCCAGCAGAGCTTTCTCATGGCCTAGAGTGAGGTGTGTGGTGGGTTTCTTTGGGTAGCCCCTGGTGGTCTGTCCCTGGGGCTGGGGAGAAGCAGCTGTGGATTGCTCTGGGCTTCACAGTCAGAGCTCCTCTATGGCCTGAGTGGGGTGTGCACTGGGTTATCCAGGTTTGCCCCGGTAGCAATACCCTGGGCTCAGGGTGGAGTGGACATGGGTTGCTTTGTGTTTCACAGTCCCCACTTTATTGTATCCCAGAATCAGATGAGTGCTGGGTTGCTGCAGTTCATCCTTCCTCAGTGTGGAGCAGGGGTGGGTTGCCCTGGTTCACTCAGTCCACTCTCCCCTGTTGCCCAGGGTGAGGTGAACATTGGGTTGCTCTGGATGGCTCCAGCAGGACTGTCCTGGGGATCAGAGTGGAGCAGCCATGGGTTGCTGTGAGTCTCACATTCCCCACTGTTCTGTGGCCTGAGTGGGGCATGTTCTGGGTTTCTCCTGGCTGCTGATCATACCGACAGCATGTCCTGGGGCTGGCGGTGGAGTGGGCATTGGGTGGCTCTGGTTCAGGCTAGAAGCATGGTTCTGGGGTTCAAGGTGGGGGTAGTGCACAGTTTTACCTCTCTCTTTCACTCACTGTGGGGTGTCAGAGCTGGATCCTAGGACGCTGGGTCCCAGTGAGCTGATAAGCAGGCCTGGTATGGGAGCTCACTATGGTGGTGTGCACTGCCTGCATACATCTGGGATCCTGCCAGGAGGTGCTGTTCCACTCACTTCCAGGGCAAGTAAAATTCTAATTGTATATATTACATATATATTATGGATTATATGTTTCATATATATTATATATTTACTAGAGGCCGAGTGCACGAAATTTGTGCATGGATAGGTTCCCTAAGCCTGGCCAGTGATCAGGGATGAGCAGGTTCCCCACCTCCTGGCCTCCCCACCTCCTCCTTTCTTCACTCCCTCAGTGTCCCACTGCAGCCACTGGTTGCCTGCCATGTTCTGTGACACGCCTGGTAGTCAGCACACCTCATAAGGAGCAATAGAACTCCCGGTCGAACTCCCAAGGGGAAAATTCACATATTAGCCTTTTATTGTATAGGAGGATAATATAGAAAATATAATATAAAATTTATATAAAACATTATATGTATGTCATAGAATGTTATATATAATATATATTACATATATGTATATATAATTACTTATCTGTGTACATAATACATATAATTCTAATGCAGGGATTGTAGCTTATCCTTTACAATATTACATCTATATTTCCTTCTTTCTATATGAAAAAACTTACTTCTCAAAAACATAGTGGGTGATAGAATTTAATTATCACACAATTGCTTATTTGCTTGATTAAATTATGCACAAAATAGAGAATAACAGCTCCAAGACTATGAACCTAATTTTGTTACTAAACACAATCATTTTTGTAAATTCTTTCTTCCTATTTCCACTTCATCTTTTATAATTGTGTTGTATCTACTTTCATATAAATCAGCCATTTAGATACAAATTTTTTCTGTTTTAACATTCACTTAGCCTCAGTTCCATAGGTTATTATATATTTAATGGTCACCACCAGTTTTAATGTTTATGTACCTCTAGTCATTTTGGTTATTAAGGCTTGTTCTTTAGATTTCTCAGAAAGTAATCTTGGGAAAGATATTCCTTAAGTTCTTGCATATGAATGACATTTTTGTCTTTTACATTTTTATGTCAAGCTTTATCAAGAGATAGTTGACATATAACCTTGTGTAAATGTAAGGTTGTACAATGTGGTATTTGATACAAATATATTCTATGTAATAAAGGGTAATATGCAAATAGACGAAATGGCAGAACAACCAAACAACCAATCAAAGCGTAACATGCTAATGATAAGCTAAGGCTGCTCAACTGTTCACTATGATGTTCACTGACAACCAAGGAGCAGACAGTCAACTGGTCGACCAGTTGCTATGACGTGCACTGACCACCAGAGGGCAGATGTTTCGACTGGTAGATTAGCTTGCTGCTGGGGTCTGGCTGATCAGGACTAAGCAAGAGGGATCAGACATGCCCTGGGGCCCTCTTGTGGTCCCTCCCCAGCCTGATTGTGTCAGTCTGTTGGTCCCTCAGACTGACCTGTGCCCTCTCACAATCTGGGACCCCTCTGGGGAAGTTGGAGAGCTAGTTTCAACCTGATCCCACAGGCCACTCCCCTTGGGAGGGCATCAGATGCAGGACTTAAGGCTGGCGAGTACTGCTACAGCAGCACAAACCTCTCCCAATCAGGACTTATTGGGTTTGAGTCCACAGTAGGCACAGTGGGGCCGGGATGAGCGGGAACAGCAGGTAGTAGCTGCAGGTGGCTTTGGACTGTAGGTTTTGTCCTGATCCCTGCAGGACACCCATAGGGACCCCACCCATGCACAAATTTGTGCACTGGGCCTCTAGTATTGCTATAATAAGGTTAGCTAACACATCTTTCATCTCAG
>NW_006291728.1:1419557-1419916 GCF_000327345.1 Myotis davidii | reverse complement strand
AGAAAAAAAAAGAATAAAAGGAGTAGTTGGGACCTTCAGTCCCAGCCTGAAAACAGCCCTCATCCCCTCACCCAGGCTGGCCAGGCACCCCAGTGGGGACCCCCACCCTGATCAAGGACACCCTACAAGGCAAACCAGCCAGCCACCACCCATGCACCAGGCCTCTATCCTATATAGTAAAAGGGTAATATGCCTCCCAGCACCGGGATCAGCGGAGCCGAGAGGCTTCTCGGCACCAGGATCAGTGTGATAGGGGGCAACACCCAAACCCCCTGATCGCCCTGCGGCACTGAGTGATGGGGGCGGGGCCACAACCTCCCTATCCGCCCTGCTCTGTTCTTGACCGGGGAAGGCGCCCC
>NW_006291728.1:1406367-1413660 GCF_000327345.1 Myotis davidii | reverse complement strand
TGGCTGTGGGAGAGGCTCATGCTTCCACAGCTGGACTCACCAGCTGTGAGCCAGGTGTCTGGCGCTTGTCATTCAGCTGACCAGTGCTCCAACTGTGGGAGCACACTGACTACCAGGGGGCCGCGCCAGGAGCTATATTCTGCCCTCTGGTGGTCAGTGCACTCCCACTTGGGGAAGCTCTGCTCTGCCACAAGCCAGGCTGATGGCTGCCAGTACAGTAGTGGTGGTGGGAGCCTCTCCTGCCTCCTCAGCAGCGAAGGATGTCACCAGCAAAGAAATGAAGCCCTCAGTCCTACAACCGCCAGGAGCTGAATTCTGCCCTCTGGTGGTCAGTGCACTCCCACTTGGGGAAGCTCTGCTCTGCCACAAGCCAGGCTGATGGCTGCCAGTACAGTAGTGGTGGTGGGAGCCTCTCCTGCCTCCTCAGCAGCGCTAAGGATGTCCGACTATAGTTTAGGCCTGCTCCCCGCTGGCAAGTGGACATCCCCCGAGGGATCCCCTGAGGGGTCCCAGACTGTGAGAGGGCACAGGCCAGGCTGAGGGACCCCCCCTTCCCCCCGAGTGCACAAATTTTTCTGCACTGGGCCTCTAGTTTTGTTATAATTGTTCTTGTTATGATGAGAACATTAAAGATCTATTCTCATAGTAACTTTCAAATATACAATATAGCATTGTTAACCATAGTCATTATGCTGTACATTAGATACCCTGTAACTGATTTCATCCTATAAATAAAGGCTTATGCCCTTTGACCATCATATCCCAGTTTCTCACACTGTTCAGCCCTTGGAAAGCATAATTCTACTCACTGTTTCTGAGTTCAGCCTTTTTAGAATCCTTATATTATTAAAATCATGCTTTTCTTTCTCTGTTGACTTATGTCACTTAACATAATGCCCTTAAGGTCCACTATGTTATTGCAAATAGCAGTATCTCCTTTTTACAGCTGAATAATATTGTGTTGTATGTATATACCACATTTTCTGTATTTATTTAACCATTAATGGATACATATGTTGTTTCCACGTCTTGGCTATTATGAATAATGTTGCAATGATGGTGGCAGTACAAATATCATTCAAAATCATGAATTCACCTCTTTGTATATATACCTAGAAATGGGATTGCTGGATCTTAAGGTAGTTCTATTTTTGATTTTTTGAAAAACCTACTAACTTTTTTCACTATTTCCATAGTGGCTGCACAAAATTCCCAGTGACAGTGCACCAAGGTTCCCTTTTCTCCACATTCTTGCCAAAATGTAATATCTTTTTTATAATAGTCATTCTAATAGGTTTGAGGCTATATCTCATTGTGGTTTTGATTTATGTTTTCCAGATGATTAATGATATTAAGAACCTTTTCATGTACTTGGACACTTGCATATGTTCTTTGGAAATATATCTCTTCAGGTATTTTACTTATTTTTAATCAGATTTTTCTTTTTGCTATTGAATTGTATGAGTGCCTTATGTATTTTGTATATTAACCCCTCATTCGATAGATGGCTTGAAAATATTTTCTTACATTCTATAAGTTGTTGTGCAGAGAAGGTTTTCAGTTTGATGTAGTACCATTTGTTGATTTTGCTATTATTGTTTGTGCTTTCAGTGTCAAATATTTTTTAAAAAAATCATTGCCAAGACTGATGTCAAGGAGCTCTCTATATGTTTCTTCTATGAGTGTTATGGTTTTGGGTCTTATGTTTAAGTCCTTAATTCATTTTTAGTTGATGTTTGTGAGTATATATGATAGTTGTCCAATTTTGTTCTTTTGCACGTGGTTATACAGTTTTACCAACACCATTTATTGAAGAGCGTATCTGTTCTCATTTAACCTCCTGTCAAATATCAATTGACCATACATACATGGGTTTATTTACATGGGATCCTGATTCTGTTTCAGTGGTTTATGTGTCTGTTTTTATATCAGTAGCACACTGTTTTGATTATTATAGCTTAGGAATATAGTTTGAAATCAGAAAGTATGATGCTTCAGCTTTATTTTTTCTCAAGATCCTTGAGGCTATTTGGGGTCTTTTGACATTTTATATAAATTTTAGGATTGTTTCTTTTCTAATTCTGTGAACCTTTACTTCTAAAGGTAGTTCTTCTATGTGCAACACTTTCACTCATATTGTCTTTTCTTGAATACCTTACTATGTCATTCTATTTACTTGTGGTATAAAGCATTGCAAAAAATAATCTGATGATATTCAAATATTCATTCCATTATAAGTTGCATGCTCTTTTTAAAATCTATATTTCCAGAGGATTTTTCTTTTGTTTAAAGCTTAGTAATTATACTATAATGTGGTAAAGTTGTGTAATGAACTCTGTTCCCAACATCAAGTGGCAATTGTAGTACAAGCCTGAAAGGATATCCTCAATCCTTACTATTTTGAGCAGTTTTCATGAAAGGTTAAAAAACAACACATATAAGCATTCATTTATGTGTAGAAAGAGTTTATAAACTTACAAAATGCCAATGATTCCAATGATTCCTACTCCTTTATCTGCTTACCAGCTTATGGACTTTGATTTCCTTACCATGGACATTTTTTTTTCCATTTGTGTGGGAATCTTGATAACTAAACACAAGTTTTTATGTCCTAGGGGACAACCACAACAGTTAGCATATTCATTAGTTTCATTAGACTTTGTTTTTCTGTTGTCAACCATAATCATTTGTTTATTTGAACTATAGTCACCTGACTTCATTAGAAATATTAGTAGCTGTTAATAAATGAAAATGTGTTTGTCTTTCATAAGTAGGTATATGTTTAAGAAGCTTGATTTCTATTAAGACAGTCAATGTATTCACTAGAATGAAAAGCAAGAAAAGGATTCTAGACAAAGTTAACTTTTGTGATAAGGTTAAATATATAGGGCGCTAATTAATATGGATGTTGTTTTCTGACAATGATCCCCACCTGATGTTTAATTCCAAAAACCATTGTAGCCCCACCCCCTTTTAAAAAAACAAAATAGGTTTAAGTGAGCTAATGAAGGCCACAGGTTTTATGGGGCACCATTTTACCTTAATAACTACATATTCTCTGATATAGCCTAGGAAAAATATACTGGTCAAAAAATTAAAATTCCTTCTTCGGATAAGTTCTTGTCCAAATGGAAAAAGTGTGATGAACAGAGAATGAGTTTGGAGATAGATGATTTGGGGTTTAATCTCTGCTTCCATTACTTATCAGTTGAGTGAAATTAAATAAGTTAATAAAGCTTTTTTTTCCAGTACTATCATCTGGAAAGTAGGGAATGATGACATATTTGTTCTTCCTTAGATGGGAAAAATGTAAACTATAGTGTGATAGGTAAGTTTTTGTATTATACATTTTCCTATGACCTTTATTATGGAGTCCCAAGGTGAACATGAAACATAGGTATGAAATGTGCTTTTTGTAGGGCTTGCTAAAGTATCTTCTGTGTAAATATACCAGGCAATTAGTATTTGAACACATATTTGATGCAAATAGAGATGGGAAGGAAGGAGGGAAACCTTAGAGATTATATACCCATACTCCAATACAATGGCAATATGTATTCACTTTAAATCATATGATCTCTTGTAAATTGGCTTGGGAATCACTTTATAAAAGTATCCATTCTTTTACCTTATAATTACAACCTAGTCAACAGAATTGAATACTTTCATTAATGGCTTGGGATTGTTTGGATGTCTTAGACTCAAGTAGGTGTAACATATTCTCAAAAGATTAGGGTTGGCACGCAGAAGAATTTTGAGTCAGAGATTTTGCTGGTTTTGGCACGCATAGTCAAAAAGGTTGCCCACCCCTGTCTTAGACTCATCCCTTATAACACTAACCCTTGTTAATATAAACAGGGCCTGGCTGCCAAAAACACTGTGAAGATAACTAAATTCATACTTGGATATTTACCTATACCCATGACCCCCATCAGCATATTCTCCTCCTTTTTTGGCATGCTCCCCTCCTTACCCAATTGCCTATTTCCTAGCCAACTGCTGTTGTCCCTTGGATGTCAACCCAGTTGATATCTAATAATTAGGATATTAGAAAATAAACAGTTTAAGGCATATCTCCCCTCAGTATTGTTTGTGTGTTTTTTTTTTAACTCATGAAAGAGAAGAAAGGGCCTACATGGATAAGATATAATGGAAAAATTACTGGTAGTAGGTTATATTATGTAGGTAATTACACACTCTGCTCATAAGATTTTTCTTTTTAGATACAAAAGGTAGAGAAACTTAAATAGGATTTATCCATGAAAAGAAGGCAATACATAAAACAGATAAAACTTATAAAACCCTGATATTGATTTATTTTCTTCTTTCTCACAAATATAGAACAGGAAAAAAATGAATTAAGTCCTGGCACTAACTCATTAGGTTATTATTAATTCTGGTTTTACTCTAAATAGCAATGCAGATTTCAATAATGATGGTCAAAGACTACTGGAAAAAAAATGAATGATCATGTAGTGTTCTAAAATGAATAACAAGGGAGAGAACTTGTGCATCAGAGAAAAAGGCATCCTTTTAGAGGTGAATAGTGAGCCACATGAATATAATTTAGTACATGTTCAGAGCTAATGTCACCACAATCCATATTTAGTTATTTAAACTCAAAACTGGAAACTCAAAAAAAATGTAGTCTTGAGCAAAGTAGACATCCTTGGGCCCTGACTTACCTGATACGAAGTTTCCACTGCATAGGTGATAGTCCTAGGAACAGTATCAGTGACCTTCACAAGACAGACTATTTCTTTCCTGATTTGGGGAAGTTTCAAAGAACAGAAAAGATACTTCACTATGAAATTCCCTGTATTAATGAAGCTAAGTTTATTAGAGAAAATGTGTGAATACGAATGAAAACATCCTATATAATAAAAGCATAGGTGGTGTCACACCCTTGCATGATGTCATCACAAGATGGCCACCACAAAATGGCTGGCAGGGGAGGGCAGTTGGGGGCAAACAGGCCAGCAGGGGAGGGCAGTTGTGAGTGATCAGGTTGGCAGGGGAGGGCAGTTGGGAGGATAGTTGGGGGTGACTAGACCAGCAGAGGAGAACAGTTGGGGGCGATTGGGCCAGCAGGGGAGCAGTTAGCTGTCAATCAGGCCGGCACGGGAGTGGTTAGGGGGTGATCAGGCTGGCAGGCAGGGGAGAGGTTAGGAGCCAGCAGTCCTGGATTGTGAGAGGGATTGGGCCTAAACTGGTAGTTGGACATCTATCTCCCAAGGGGTCCCAGATTGGAGAGGGTGCAGGCCAAGCTGAGGGACAATCCCCCGGTACACAAATTTTGTGCACTGGGCCTCTACTTTAGTAATATAAAATCAACCTCTTCCCCAGTCCTCAAGGATCACTTGTGTCGCCCTAGCTGGTTTGGATAGGTGGATAGAGCATTGGCCTGCAGACTGAAGGGTCCCATGTTCGATTCCAGTTAAGGGCATGTACCTTGGTTGCAGGCACATCCCCAGAAGGGGGTGTGCAGGAGGCAGCTGATCGATGTTTCTCTCTCATCAATGTTTCTAACTCTCTATATCTCTCTCCCTTCCAATCTGTAAAAAAAATCAATAAAATATATTTTTAAAAAAGGATCACTTGTCTCTAGCATATTTGAGGGGGAAATAGTTTTGTCTGACACTCTTCTGAATTATGAACTTTATAGCTGTTTCTTAATCAGACATACTCTTCCTTGTTGCTCTTACTTTCACTGAGGACCACTGTTTGCTTTGGTGCACATCAGTGCCTGGAGCTCTGGAGCTATTTCTTCCTTGATATGATTCTGCCACCAATACATTTTTGCCCATATGGTGAGGTGATGTGGAAATAATCACTCATGTCTTTGTTATATCTACATGGTATAACAGTGAAGCCATATATATACCAGAAATCTATCAAGAAATGGACCTCATTACTATGCCCATTACTAATAACAGAACTGTCTACCCCTGTTAGCTATTCAATGATCCAGAAAAGTTTTTAAATTATCGCTTTTCTTTGCCTTAATTCAGGTCAAATTCTTAGATTGAATGTAGGTTGAGGGGAGCTTACTATTAATTTTGTTTAGCCCATTTTAAGCAGTGGGACAATTTATTAACTAGTAGTTCATACCATTTCTCTAAGGTCAGAGTTGAAGAGGCATTATTTTCTGAGTTACTCTTACTCTCACCTCTTTATATGAGTCAGTGAATGACTGAAGAACTCACTGAGTACACAGGTACATAAGTAATTTTATTAGCCATATTTATTTCAATAGTCCCTGGTTTACTCTAACAAGCTAGATGGTTCACTGTGATTATTTTGTTAATAAACTAATCTCCCTCTATACATAATAATAAACAATTATTTTCCTGATAATATTTGGTAACACAAATTATCAATAAAAATTACCAATCTGGTAACACAAATTACCAATAACACATATAATTTAGGTAGGTTGTACCATCTTGACCTGTTATGTTCTAATCAAAACAATTTTAGCCTGGCTGGTATGGCTCAGTGGTTGAGCATTCACCCATGCACCAAGAGTTCACTGGTTGATTCCCAGTCAGGGCACATGCCCAGGTTGTGGGCTCGATACTCAGTAGGGGTCATGCAGGAGGCAGCTGATTGATGCTTCTCTCTCATTGATGTTTCTATCCCTCTCTCCCTTCTTCTCTCTAAAAATCAATAAAAACATATTTTTTAAAAATTTATTCTCAAATATCCTACTTTGGGTTTTAGAAAATAAATCTAATAGCTATTCTAAAACTGAGGAAAAGAAATAAATTTATTTCTAAAATTTAGGGAATGCTATGCAAGCTGCTTACTGGTACATATGAACTCTCCCCCTCCCCTCACACACACATACACAAATGCTAAATGGGAGAGCTACAGGCTAGGTAACTAAGCCATTCTAACTCCTTTTAAAAACTCTTTTATTTACTTATTTATTTTTATTTTTTTATTGATTAAGTTACTACATATGTGTCCTTATCCCTACATTACCGCCCATCCCTCCCCCCCCACACTCATGTCCTCAACCCCCTGTTTTCTGTGTCCATTGGTTAGGCCTATATGCTAGCATATAAGTCCTTTGGTTGATCTCTCCCCCTTACCCCCACCCTCCCCTACCTTCCTTTTGAGGTTTGACGGTCTGATTGATGCTTCTCTGTCTCTGGATCTGTTTTTGTTCATCAGTTTATGTTGTTCAATATATTTCACAATGAGTAAAATCATGTGATATTTACCTTTCTCTGACTGGCTTAGTTTATTTAACATAATGATCTCCAGTGCTACCCATGCTGTTGCAAA
>NW_006291728.1:1398412-1406241 GCF_000327345.1 Myotis davidii | reverse complement strand
TGTTGATTTGCATCTCTTGGATGATTAGTGACTTTGAACATGTTTTCATATGTCTTTTGGCCTTTCTTCTGTCTTCTTTCGAAAAGTATCTATTTAGGTCCGTTGCCCATTTTTTGATTAACCACAAAATATAATATGCAGCTCCTGCATTCCTAACCATAACACTTAAATTGGTCAAAGGAGGATTTATAAAAGAAAAGTAAGATAGCACAGCTATGTGTTATGATGTTTAATTCTATGTGTCAACTTGAGTTCACTACAAAATGACTAGATAGCTAGTAAAACATTATTTCTGGGTGTGTCTGTGAGTGTGTTTCCAGAAGAGATTAGCATTTGTTTAGTAGTGAGTGAAGAGGCTCTTCCCTAACTAATGTGGGCAAGCATCATCCAATCCGTTGAAGACCAGAATAGAACAAAAAGATGGAAGAGTGAATTTTCTTTCTCCTCTTGAGCTGGGGTGTTCATTTTCTCTAGCCCTTGAACACTGGAGCTCCTGGACCTTTGACCTTCAGACTCCTGGTCTTACACCAGCAGTCCCCCGGTCTTCAGAACTTTAGAATCAGAATTATTTATATCATTGACTTTCTTGGTTCTCCAGCTTGCAGACATATTGTGTCATATCTCGGCCTCCACTCTTATATATATGCTTTTATTATTTTTTTATTTATCTAGAGAACACTGACTAAAGCAAATATACATGTGTATATACTTACCTTCAACAAGAAAAATATATGTATTTTTTTAATTTTCAGGCAATTTAATATGATTATGTAAGTTATTATCATGGGAGAAGCTGAGGGAAGAGTGCTGTACTAGTTTGTAGTTTCTTAAAACTCAAACTATTTCATAATACAAATTTTAAAAAGGGAAAATAATTACTGCTGCAAAATATGTAGTGTGTATATTTCATCAGATACATCTACAATTATTTATTACTTATAGAGAAAAAATAATCATTGAATGGGTCAACTGGATTTTCTAGTAAACTTAGAGTGGTTTCCCTCTATAGACTTCACAATACCTGTAAGGTTAGAGGGCTTATTTTGTGTAGGGATTTGTGCAAGACAAATTTATTCATTATACTAGAGACCTGGTACACAAATTCCTTCATGGGTAGGGTCCAGTCAGCCCACCCTGATCTGGGCCAATTGGGCCATGCTGGCCAGGGGGAGGGGCCACGGGCAGTTGACTGGCCAGCCCTCCCCCAGTTGGGGTGGGGGAGCCGATTGGGGGTAGGGCCAGATGGGGGGAGTGGCCACAGGCAGTTAGCAGACAGGTCCCACCCCGATCAGGGTGGGGGGGCTGATCAGGGATGGGACTAGCCAGGAGGCGGGCCTGCTGGTTCTGACCCTATTGGGCCAGGGGGAGGGGCCATGAGTGGTTGGCTGGCCGGCCCCACCCCTAATCTGGATAAGAGGGCGATTGGGGGCAGGAGCACACTGACCACCAGGAGCAGCTCCTGTGTTATGTGTCTTCCCCCTGGTGGTCAGTGCGCATCATAGCAACCGGTAGTTCTGCTGTTGAACCAAAACTGGCTCTCCAACATCCCCTGAGGTGTCCCATATTGTGAGAGGGTGCAAACCAGGCCGAGGGACCCCACCAGTGCACGATAGGGGCTAGGAAGAGATGTGGGGGCGTTGGCCAGCTGGGGAAGGACCATGGGAGGGCTCCAGGGCATGCCTGGCCTATCTTGCTAAGTCCTGATTGGCCAGACCACAGCAGCAAGCTAATCTCCTGGTTGGAGTGTCTGCTCCCTGGTGGTCAGTTCACGTCATAGTGAGCAGTTGAGTGGTCTTAGCATATCATTAGCATATTACCCTTTGATTGGTTGAACGGCTGACTTGACAACCAGAAAGTTAGCATATTAGGCTTTTATTATATAGGATTATTTCAATTTTTAATTAAATGAATCTATCTTCATATTTTTGTTTCACAATATATATGGTTGGAGCTTATTCACATTAAACTGTATGTCTACTTATCATTATTTTATTTTTATTTGTGTAGATAAATATAATAAATAATGTTCACCACACATTACCATTGTTTATATATGACTAGAGGTCAGGTGCACAAAATTCATGCATGGGTAGGGTCCCTAGGCCTGGCCAGTGATCAGGGCCGATCTGTGGGGCATTTAGTGGAGTGATTGGGGGGGCCCACTGGCACCCACTTTGGCTGGCCTGGTGCATCCTGCTCTCTGGCCCTGCCCCCCACCACCACCGCTGGCCGGGGCCTGTGGGCTGGGCAGAGCTTCTGCATTGAGCTTCTGCCCCTTAGTGATCAGTGCATGTCATAATGACTGGTTGGTCCACTGTTTGGTTGACTTGCATATGGGCTTTTATTATATAGGATAAGATCTATGTTTACTTTGTTTATATATTTGTTGATTTGAAATTCCTTGATTTTTTATAATGAGCATTGTTTTACTAAAAAATACGGCTGATGTGGTACCACTAAAAGTGTTAAAAAAACAAATAATAAGTTTTATATATTTAAAGAAAAATTTTAGCAATGTATATGACTGAACATAGAATCAATGTATAGCTTCAAGAGGTCTGGGGAGCCCTAGCTGGTTTTGCTCAGTTGATAGAGAGTCAGCCTGTGGACGTAAGGGTCCTATTACTGTTTTTTGTTGTTGTTTATTTATTTGTTTGTTTTTCCAGTTATGTGAAATTTTACAATAGGGAAAACAAATCTATGGGAGCAACAAAGTTAAAACAGTTGTCTCTTGTGAGATGAGGTGATTATCAAGAAGGGGCTTCTAGAATAATGGGAATGTCCTATATCTTGATAGAGGTTTGAAGTACAGATGTGTATTGCATTTGAATACAAGAGGTGATGTACACTTAAAGTTGCACATTTTTGTCTTATGTAAGTTTAATAAAAATATGTAAAACAAATACTGAGCTCTTGTTAATGGTATGCATGTTGAAATATTTATAAGTGAAGTGTACGGACAGTTTCTCTGAAATGCACCAAAAAATAATATCGAAGCTAGTATAGTAAAACTTTAATAATAGAATCCAGGTGGTGAGTATATTGGTATCCATTGCAAGATTCTTCAAACTTCACTGTATGTTTGAACAATTTTAAGATAAAATGTTGTGAGGAAAAGAGGAAGGAGCAAGCTGGATACATATTGCCTAGACAAAGCATGATTAACCATGTTAAAGTGGACAATTAGTGGCATTTAGTGCATTCACAATGTTGTGCAATCACCACCTCTCTCTAGTTTAAGATTTTCATAATTATTAAGATTTTGATAGGGGTTACATTAAATCTGTAGATTTATTTAGGTAGTATTGTCATCTTAACAAAATTAAGCCTTCCCATCCATGAACACAAATGTCTTTGCATTTATTTAGGTCTTCTTTAATTTCTTTTTTTTAATAATGAAAAAGACTTTATTCTATATTTTTTAGTATTTTCAGAGACCCTGGCACAGAGGTCTTCTATAATTTTTCTCAGCAGTATTTTATAGTTTCTTTTTTTTAACCCTCACCTGAGAATATGTATTTACTGATTTTAGAGACAGAGAGAGGAAGGGAAATGGAGAGAGAGAACGGGGTCCTGGTTTTGCTTCCGGGCAAGGACCCTGGTCCAGGTGTGTGCAGGAGGCACCCAATCAATGTGCTGCTCTCACATTGATATTTCTCTCTGGCTTTTCCTCTCTCTTATACTCTCTCTAAATAGCAATGGAAAAATATCCTTGAGTGAGGATTAAAAAAAGAAAAAAAAGGGAAAAAAGAATTTCTGGAGACTGGTGAGAAAAGGCCAATAAATCCTACAGAATAATCAAAAGAAAAGGGGGAAATGTATATAATCCATATAAAAAATTATCAGACCCTACCTGGTTTGGCTCAGTGGATAGAGCGTTGGCCTGAGGAGTAAAGGGTCCTGGGTTTGATTCCAATCAAGGGCACATGCTCATGTTGCAGGCTTGATCCTCAATAGGGGGAGTGCAGGAGGCCACCTATCAATGATTCTCGTCATTGATGTTTCTATCGCTCTCTCCCTCTCCCTGCCTCTCTGAAACCAATAAAAATATATAAAAACAATTATCAATGGCTCTGTTTTCTTGCAAATATTAATTAACATTATGATATATGATTTTTTATCATTCAGATAACTAAAATTTATTAAATCCAGTAATATACTGTGCTAATGAATATTGTAAAAAATACACTTTATACACTACTGGTTTTATTTGTGAATTGCTACAAATATTTTATAAAGTAATCTGAAAATATTTTTTAAAATTTAAAATACACATAAAGAGCATTGCAAATCACATAAAATTTACAAGTTAAGCACGATGAAAATTTATTGGAAGGATATTATGAATGCACAGGTTTACAAGATATGAAATAGGAACCAAGACAGTTCCTGCACTACTTGTAGCAAGAATTTTAACATAGTCATAGCAGTGACAGTCAGATTAAAGCACCGCTGATGAAAATATTAAAAAGAAAGTAACTAATATTCCTTTAATTGTATCAATTGTTAAGGATTCATGATCACAGAATAGTGTGTCCCACTTGCTGAACTTAATAATTACATGCCAATTCCTTGAGTGTACAGGGCAGTGAGAGGAAGAAAGAAAGAAGTAACATTGGTTGAACAGTTACTAAATACCAGGCACTGTTTTAAGCTCTTTCATCCAATATCTCATTTCATCTAAATGATTTTAAGATAATTAATCTTTATTTTGCAAATGAGGCTAAATGCCTCTATGATCACAAAGCTAGTAAGCAGTGGAGCCGAGATTTGAATGTACTATGATACCGAAGTCTTAGATGTTTCTTAAGTATTTATAATAGATATATAGGTATCTCCTGGTAGAAATTACTTGGTATAAATTGATATTCCACAGGAACCACAAAATTTAGAAAATAAAAGCATATCATCTTCTTCCAATGTATTCTGATTATGAAAAAATAGTGAAAATAAAGTTCAAATGATAATTGCCCAAAACAGACCCTAGCAATTCTGCTTTTGAGAATCTTTATGAATTAGATCAAATTGTAAATTGATTATCAATGACTTTCACCCTGTATAATCTCCTGTTGATTGTTGAACCTGTGGACATGATGAGACATCATTCAAATTATTATTTTAAATATATGGCAAAGAAATATTCCAGATGTGACTAAATTTACTATTGAGTTGATTTCAAGTTAATCAAATTAAAATATTCTGAGTAGGCCTGAACTAATCCTATGACACCTTTAAATCTAAGTCAGAGACAGAGTAAATCAGAGATTCAAAGTATAAAGAGGAATCAATATCTTCCATGTAGCAAGCACTATATCATCTAAGAGAAGAGAGAAACTCCCTGGGTCAGCAAGTAAACAGGCATCCCAATCCTATGACCTCAAGAAAATCGATTCCCAATAACACAATGAGTTTGGTGTCGACACAACTATAGTGAAGCATCCAGACAAGAACACAGTAACACATTGATTTCAGTTCTGCCAAGATCTTGTGCAGAGAACCAAACAACACCGTGTTGCACTTACAGAGGTGTGAACTAATAATAAATGGATCTTGTTTTAAACTTCTAAATTTGTCCATCTATGCTGTCTCAAATAATAAGATTTCCTTTCTTTTTACAGCCAATAGTGTTCCATTGTATAATGTGCCACAGTTTTTTTGTTGTCTGTTTGTTTCTTTTGTTTTTGTTTTTTAATCCACTCATCTACTGATGGACACTTGGGCTACTGCTAAATCTCGGCTTTTCTAAATAACGTTGCAATGAACATAGGGGTGCATATATTCATTTGAATTAGTGTTTCAGGTTTCTTTGGATAAATTCCCAGAAGTGGAATTGTTGGGTAATAATGCAATTCCATTTTAAGTCTTTTGAAGAAACTCCATATTGCTTTCTACATTGGCTGTACCAATCTGCATTCCTGTCAATAATCCCTTTTCTCCACATCCTCAGCAACACTAGTTTGTTGACTTGTGCTAAGTGAAATAAGTCAATCAGAGAAAGACAAGTACCATATGATTTCTCTCATATGCGGAATGTAATGAATAAAATGTATTTATAAACAAAATAGGGACAGACCTATAAATAGAGAGCTGGCTAACAACTGTTTGGGGGAGGAGGGGACTGAAGGGAGATGGAGGGATTGAGCAAAAAAGAGAAAAAAGAGAAAAAAACTCATGTACATGGACAACATAGTGGTGGTTGCCAGGGGTAGGGAAGTAGAGGAGGTTATATAAGGGGTAAATGGTGGCTGATTCCCTGTGTTTGTTTCTATGTACTGGGTAGCTGCTAAGTCTCCTTGAGTTGATAGAGTGGCCTTGTGTGATAGGTGTCCTATAGAGCCCAGTGGCTCAGCCTCCCCAGTCACCTGAGGTGGACACTCTTTGTGTATTCTTTGTGGGCTGTGTGCACGTTTTTGTTGTAGTTGAGCCTTGATTGCTGTTGTCCTCACTGGGAGGAATTGACCTCCAGGTCGATTGGCTATGGGACCAACTACAACTACAGTGGAAGAGCTGCTGTGCAGGAGACACTGCCCTGTACACTCAAGGAATTGGCATGTAATTATTAAGTTCAGCATTTTTTCATAAATGGTGATGTGAGAAGACTTGACTTGGGTTGGTGAACACACAGTACAGTACACAATCGATGTGTTGTGGAATTGTGCACCTGAAAGCAGTATAATTTTGTTAACAAGTTTCACCCCAATAAATTCAATTAAAAGGAAAAAAAGTGATAATTTGTTATGCAGCAATTGAAATCTAATATATTTTATTACATAAATAAAAGTACCAGAGAAAACCAAGATGGTGGCATAAGTAAATTCCTGTACTTGCTGCCTCCCACAACCACATCAAAATGACAACTAAAATACAGAAAAACTATCATCCAGAACCACTGGAAAGCTGGATGGAGAGAACCCTGATGACATACCTGGGTTGCAGGCTTGATCCTCAGTTTGGGCATGTGAGGGAGAAATCCAATTGAGTGTCTCTCACACAATCAATGTTTCTCTCTGTCTCTCCCCCCTCTCTTCCACTCTCTCTAAAAGCCAATTGAAAAATATCCTCGGGTAAGGATTAACCCCCCCACACACACAGAAAAAGAGAAGAGTAACCAAGATAGATGCACAGGCAAATGCCTGTACTCACGCCTCCCACAACTACATCAAAATTACCGCTAGCATACAGAACAACCATCATCCAGAACACTATAACTAGAGAAGTAAAGAAGAAAGCACATTGAGACTGGTAGGAGGTGCAGAGGCACTGAATGGGCTGGTCTGGCACCCAGGTGTGCTGCTTTTATAATCAGTAGGGAGATCACCTCTGTGGAGGCCACCTGGAGGAGTGAGAGGTCCCAGCCCCACACCAGACCCCCATCCCAGGGTTCCAGAGCTGGGGAAAGAATTCCCTAGAACTACAGGTTCTAAAAACCAGTGAGGTTTGGGGCTGAGTGACACACAGGCTTCTGGAGACCCAGTTGCTCCTCTTGAAAGGCCAGCACCATAAACTGAATTTACAAACTCCCACTTCCCCTGAGCTCCAGTGCCTGGCAAGGCTCTCGAAGAACCAGACACATATGGGAGAAACTAAACTGTCTGGCATCGGGGCAGGCACTTGGGCAGCTTTCTTCTAAATGGAGCTGCTTGCATCAGTCATTGTTCCCATGCAGGGACCTCCCCAGCGCAGGTCTGACTGTCAGCCATTTCTGTTTGCTCCACCCTGGTGATTCCCTGAGACTACGCCCCACCCAATTTACAGCCCCACCCAAGCTGTGTGCAGCAGCTTTTGCATATGAATGGTCTGTCCTTTTTCAGACTAAAACTCCGTCAAAG
>NW_006291728.1:1394609-1398163 GCF_000327345.1 Myotis davidii | reverse complement strand
CCTGAGCTATACCCAATACATAGAAGCAAACACAGGGAAGCAACCAAAATGCGGAGACAAAGAAAAATGTCACACAAAAAAAGAAATGGGAGAAAGCAAACTACTGTATATAGAGTTCAAAACCACAGTTATAAGGTTACTCAGGAATCTTCTAGAAACCTCTGAGGAACTTCAAGATCCTAAGTGAGACCTTCAATGATCTTAGTGAGAATGCCAAAAAAATGGAAAAGGACCAATCAGAAATTAAGCATATACTGACTGAAATAAAGAATAATATACAGGGATTCAATAGTAGACTAGAGGATCCTGAGAATCAAATCAATGATTTCAAATATGTGGAAGCAAAAAACACCCAACCAGAAGAGCAAAAATTAAAAACAACCCTATATAATAAAAGCCTAATATGCTAGGTGTCTGGTTGGATATGCTAGTGATATGCTAAGGCTGCTTGACCACTCGTTATGATGTGCACTGACCACCTTTATTGGAATAATGTTGTGCTTTTTTAAACAGCTTTATTGAAATTGAATTCATATACCATGCAATACACTCATCTGTGTTATTATTTTCTAAGCCCTTGATTATCTGAAAATATCCTTGTGTAATTTTTTAATTAAAATTTTTTTAATTATTATAAATTCACATGTAGTAAGAATATGGGGAGATTCTATGTACTTTTTACTAAATTTCACTAAATGGCAACGTTTTATAAAATTGAAGTACAATGGCATAAGCAGGATATTGACATAGATATAGTCCACCAGTCTTAATCAGCTTTCCCCACTTTTATTTGTACTTTTTGTATGTCTATGTGTATGGAGGGGAGTGTTTAGTACAATCTAATTGCATAAGATGTGAACAAATATACTTGCACAAAAGTCAAGTTCCAAAAGAGTTCCATCACCACAAGAATCCCTCATGTTGCCTTTCTATAATAGAATGTACTTCCTCCCTACACTCCTTCTCTAATCTCTGACAATATTTTCTTTCTTTCTTAAACACTGTTTTCAAAAATGTTATACAAATGGAATGATGGAGTATATAATATTTTTGGATTTTATTTTTTCACTCAGAAAGTCCATGGAAATTCATCCAACATGCTGTATGTATGTATCAATAGCTCATTACTTTGTAATGCTGAAGAGTATTACAAAGGTATATATACCTTGATAGGTATATATACCACATTTGTTTAAAACATTCACCCATTGAAGGACTTATGCAGTTGTTTCCAATTTTTTTCTTATATAGATGCAGCTGTTCCAACATTTGTGTGCCGATGTTATGTGAACAAAATTTTCATTTATCTGGGATAACTGTTCAGGTTGCAATTTCTGGGTCATAAAGTAATTGCATGATTAGCGTTATAAGAAAATGCTGAACTGGGGTCTAGGGGTGTCTATATTATTTTACTTTATTGTCAGCAATATGAATGTTTCAGATTCTCTGAATCCTGGGCAGCATTTGGTGCTGCCATTATCTTTTATTTTGCCCATTCTGATAGATATGTATTTGTAGCACATCATGGTATTAATTTTCATTTTCCTAATGGGTAATATGAGCATTACTTTTATGTGTTGACTTGACTGGGACATGGTACCTAGAACTTTGGTCAAATATTATTCTTGATATCTCTGTGAGGGTTTATTTATTTATTTATTTTTGTTTTTTAAGATTAACATTTCAATAACTGTACTTTGAATAAAGGAGATTTCCCTGAATAAAGTGGCTGAGCCTCATCCAATCAGTTGAAGGGCTTTATAGAAGAAAGACTGAACATCTATTATAATGAAAGCATAATATGCTAATTAGACCGGATAGCCAAACAACCTTCCAGATATCATTCTGGACATCCTTCCAGACAATGTTCCGGATGAAGCCACGGCAGCAGGGGCCACAGCAGAGGCAGTTAGCGATGATCAGTCAGGCAGTCGAGCAGTTAGGGCTGATCAGTCAGGCAGGCAATATTTTAGGGGTGATCAGGCAGGCAGGTGAGTGTTTAGTGGCAATCAGGCAGGCAGGCAAGTGGTTAGGATGATCAGGCAGGAAGGCAGGCAGGAAGACAAGGATTAGGAGCCAGTGGTCCCTGATTGTAAGAGGGATGTCTGACTGCTGGTTTAGGCCCAATCCCCCAGAGGGGCCCGGATTGCAAGCAGGTGTAGGCTGGGTTGAGGGACCCCTGACCTCTGTGCACAAATTTTGTGCACCAGACCTCTAGTGTAATAATCACTTCATAAAATGAATTAGAAATAGTTTCTTTATCTTTGGTCTTCTGGAATATATTGTATAAAATTAGAGTTAATTTTTCCCAATTTTTTTTTTGTACAATTCTTCAGTGAAACCATCTATTCTCAGGGACTTATTTGGAGGGGTATTATATTTATGAATTTAATTGATTTAATGGATATAGGATGATTCAGGTTATCCATTTAATTTTCCTTGAGTTTGGTACTATGTGGATTTCCATAAATTGGCCCATTCCTTCTAAATTGTTGAATTTATGAATGTAGAACTGTTCATAGTTTTACCATAAATAGGCATAGAGCAGGGGAGTCTCCCACATTAGCCAAGATCTGTCAGGGGGTGGTTCTTACACTGAGCCCACCAAAAGCTATAAATATTAGTGGATAGTAAAAAAGCTCTCCCCTTCCTATTGTATAAGAATGAGAGGCTTGAGCAGGAAGAAAGAGAGGATCTTTGAGATGGAAGGAGATGAGATTGCTTTTTGAAAGGGGAATTTGCTATTCTCCCAGATCCTGCAGCTCCTGAATAAAATCCCATTCCTTTTCTTTTCTTTATTGTTCAAGTTATTACATATATGTCCTTATCCCCCCATTGTCCCCCAACCCTCATTCATGCCTTCACTCCCCTGGTGTCTGTATCCATTGGTTAGGCTTATATGCATGCATACAAGTCCTTTGGTTGATCTCTCCTCCTTACCCCCACTCTCCCCTACCTTCTATCTGAGGTTTGATGGTCTGATCAATGCTTCTCTGTCTCTGGATCTGTTTTTGTTCATCAGTTTATGTTGTTCATTATATTCCACAAATGAGTGAGAACATGTGATATTTATCTTTCTCTGACTGGCTTATTTCACTTAGCATAATGCCCTCCAGTTCCATCCATGCTGTTGCAAATGGGAAGAATTCCTTATTTTTTACTGTGGCGTAGTATTCCATCCCTTTTGCAGTAGCACCTGCCTCACCAGTTTGGCTTTTGTTGTGACAGGCAGCTAAAAAGTCTGTTGTGGGGTTTCTGTTTATTTGTTTGGTTACAATAGTATTCCTTGATTATTGTTTTAACTAGAGGCCCATTGCAGGAAGATCCCTGCAAGAATAGGGCTTCCTTGGGCCTATTCCTGAAAGATCAGGGCTTCCTGAGGCCAGATCAAAGCAGAGAAGGGAGCAAAGTTGGAGGCAGGCTTTGCTCCCTCCCGTCTCCACCGCCTTGGCTCCCTCCCATGTCCTCTGCTTCAACTCCCTCCCATGTCCGCCACCTCACTCCCTCCCTTCTCCACCACTTCGCTCCCTCCCATGTCTGCTGCTTCAACTCGA
>NW_006291728.1:1385053-1393711 GCF_000327345.1 Myotis davidii | reverse complement strand
GCTCCAGCTCGGAGGCCTCAGCTGCTGAAAGTAGGTATCTGGTTTGTTTTGGATCTATAATCGAAACTCTGTATCAACTCCAGCTCTGAGATCCTGGGCTCGCTGAAAGCAGGTTTCTGGGTTTTTTTTTAGCTTCTATATTTGTTAAAATGTTTCTTAAACTGCAGGCTCAGAGGCCGGCAAGGCAGGCGAGGAATGTTGGTTTCCTCCGTCACTGAAGCAAGCAAGCCTCATGTTCAGTTTAAGCTGCCTGGCTGCCAGCTGCCATCTTGGCTGGCAGTTAATTTGCATATCACCCTGATTAGCCAATGGGAAGGGTAGTGGTCGTACGCCAATTACCATGTTTCTCTTTTATTAGATAGGATGGCTGCAGAAAGTTTAGTGGTATCCTCTGCCTCATTGTTGATTTTGGTAATTTGTGTCTTGTCTCTCTTTTATTGTCTTTGTTAGTCTTAATAGTGTTTCATCAAATTTATCATTTTTTAAAGAACCAGTTATTTGTTTCCTTTTATTTTTTTCTGCTATTTTCCTGATTTAATTTTTTTGATTTCTGCTCTTTATTATTTTCTTCATTTTGCTTGTTTTGGGTTTATTTTGTTATGTTTTTCCCCCTCTTTCTTCATATAGGATCTTAGATTATTTATTGGAAACATTTCCTGTTTTCTAATATAAGCATTTAGTTGTATAAATTTTCCTTTCAGAACTGTTTTAAAGGCATGCCACATATATTGATATATTGACTTTTTATTGTTATTCAGTTCTATGTATTCTTTTTACTTAATTAAAGCTTACTCTTTGACCAACAATGTAATTAGAAGTATATTTTTTAATACCCAAATGTTCATAGATTTTTCTTGCTATTGTTTTAATTTAATGTTACTATGGACACAAAACATACTGTTTGATTTCAATTATTTTAAATTTGTTGGGGGTTTTTATGGTTCATAAAATGGAGTACGTTTCTGAATGTTCTCTGGACAACTGAAAAATTGTGTATCTGGTGTTGTTTAATGTAGTGTTCTGCATATATAAAATAAATTCTGTAGATTAATTGTACTGTTCAGTTATTTTGAGACTTATTCGTGTTCTATCTACTTGATTTAACAGTTGAAGAGAGTGGGAAATTGATATCCACAATAATTCTTGAATTGTCTATTTCTTATTTTAGCTTTATCACTTTTTGCTTCATGTATTTTGTGTCATGTATTTATGTTATTTGATGGGCAAAATTAGGATGGTTACATTTTTATGGCAGATTGATCTTTTGCTATGTCATGTTCATCTTTGTTCATTATTTTTGCTCTAATGTCTACGTTGTTTGATATTAATATGTGCATTACTTTTTTATTAATGTTTACATCATGATATTTGTTCTTTAATTCTTTTATTTTAAATCCATTTTATTGTATTTGAAGTAAATTCCTTGTGAAGGATTATGTTTTGTTTTGCTTTTGTTCATCCACTCTGCTAATTTCTTTTAACTGTTACATTTAAATCATTTACATGTAATTTATGTATTTATTAGGGCTCAAAGCTGTCAATTTATTGCTTGATTTTTGTTTGTCTTATTTCTTATTTCTCTAGCTTCCTTTTCTTGTCTTCCTGAGAGTTGCATGAAAACACTGTAAGATTCTATATTGACTTATTTATAGTGTTTTGAAGTATAATGTTTTATATGGTTTTCTAAGTGGTTATTCTAGTTATTATAATATACATATGTAATTCATCATGATTTACCCAAATTGACATTTTATCACTTTGAGTTAAATGTGGAAACGTTTCTTCTATTTATGTACCTTGACCCTCTCAAGTTTTTTAATTAATTTATCTTAAATATTTCCTCCAAATAGATTGGGCACCATATCAGATGGTGTTATTAGGTGTTTCAATCATTAAATGTGATTTAAGAAATCATGAGAAGAATAGTTTATTATACTTGCCCCTGCTTTTATCAAATCCAGTATTGTTTATTCTTTTCTTAAGTTCAAGGTCTTCTTCTGTTATCATGAAATTTCTGTTGAGACTATTTTATTTAGCCATTGTATAAAGATAGGTTTGCTGACAACAAATTATTCGTTTACTTCTTAACAATGTCTTTATTTAAAATCCTTATTTCTTAAAGGATAATTTTTGCTGGATATAGGTCCTTCCTCTCTGAAATCAATAAAAGTATATTTTTTAAAAAAGAAAAGGATAAAAAAGAGCGAAGAAAGCCTAAGAGCAGCAGTTCTCAACCTGGGGGTCGCGACCCCTTTGGGGGTCGAACGACCCTTTCACAGGGGTCGCCTAAGACCACTGGGAAACACATATATAATTACATATTGTTTTTGTGATTAATCACTATGCTTTAATTATGTTCAATTTGTAAGAATGAAGTTGGGGGTCACCACAACATGAGGAACTGTATTAAAGGGTCGCGGCATTAGGAAGGTTGAGAACCACTGGCTAAGAGACTTAGTGAGACACCATCAAGTGAAACAACATTTGCATTATAATAACTGAGATGAAAAACTCACTGGAGGGAGAAGAGAAAGTAGAAGAATGTTTATTTAAAGAAATAATGGACAAATCTTCCCGACTCTGGAAAAGGAAATGAGCATTTAGATTTAAAAAGCGCATGCAGAAAGCTGGGCCAAATCTGGAGCATTCACTGTTGAAATCTACCAAACATTTAAAGAATAACTCTAACCTGCAAAAAGTGTTCCGAAAAAAAATTAAAGATAAGGAAATGCTCCCAAACTCATTTTATGAGGCCAGCCTTATTCTGATACCAAAGCCAGACAAAGGCAGTACAAAAAAAGAAGTCCACAGGCCATAATCCCTGATGAACACAGATGCAAAAAGTTTCAACAAAATAGTAGCAGACTTAATTCGACAGGACATTGAAAAGATCACACACATGGCTAAGTGAAATTTATCCCTAGGATGCAAGGATGCTTTAATATATGAAATTAATCAATGCATCAATGTGATATACTACATAAACAGAACAAAAAAATAAAAATTTATGAATGGATACAAAAAAGCATTTGACAAAATACATGCCCTTTCATGATAAAAACATTTAATAAGCTAGGAGTAGAAGAAAAAGACTTCAACATAGTAAAGACCATATATGAAAAGCCCATAGATAACATAACATACTCAATGGGAAAACAGAAAAACCTGAAAACTTTTTTTTAAGGTCAGGAACAAAGCAAGGATGCCTACTCTCATCCCTTCTATTTAACATAGACCTGGAAGTTCTAGCAATTAGGCAATAAAAAAATCCATATAAGAAAAGAAGTACATTTATTTTTGTTCACAGATGACATGATTTTATATGTAGAAAATCCTAAGGATTCCACAAAATAATTATTAGAACTAGCAAAAAAAAATCATTAAATTTGCAGGGCAGAAAATCACCATACAGAAATCAATTTTGTTTCTATACACTAGCAACAAACAATCCAAAAAGGCAATTTAAAAACAATTCCATTTATAATAGCATCAAAATATACTGAGAAATAAACTTAACCAAAGAGGTGAAAAACTTGTACAATGAAAATTACAAAACATTGCTGAAAGAAATAGGAAAATACACAAATAAGTGGAAAGACGTCCAATATTAATAGTTGAAATTATCAATATATTGAGTAAAAAGCTCAGGAGGATTAAAACATTTAAATAAATATAATTTTTATATTAGGCAATATAATTTTGAAAAGAAACTTGCACCAAATAGGAGAAGAAAAGGATAAGTACTGCTTTGCTGAACTATAAGGAACAGACAATGGTAGTACAATATTACTCATTAACTATAGCACAGCAAAACGTAGATATTTACAGTGATATTATTTTCCTGCCTAAGAGTCTGATTACATTTCATCAGCCTTCCTTTTAAAACTATTTTTATTGATTTTTAGAGAGAGATGAAGGGAGAGGGAGAAAGAGAGAAATCTTTATATGAGAGGGAACATCAATGGGCTGCTTCTTGCATGCTCCCTACTGGGAACCTAACTGGCAACCTTTAGCTGCATTGGATGACACCCAACCAACTGAACCACACCAGCCAGGGCGACAAGCTTTCCTTTTGATCCGTGTAATTTAATGTAGCATATCACTAGGTTTTATGTGATATGCAGCAAATAGTCTCTACATTTAAGTAAATATGTAGCACAAAAATATAGACCAAGAAATATACCATTAAATATCTTCTTATGCTTTGTAACAAGAAGTTCTAATTCATGTATTATCTAAAAGGATTTTTCTTTCCTTACATAGCTATTATCATTTCTGTTTTCTTTCTGGTTTGAGGTGTTTTTTTAAAAAACATATTCTAACAGAGAAAGACAAAAACTCTGATTTCATTCATATGTGAAATCTAAAACAAAAAGTAACAAATGAACAAATAAAAATATAAACTCTTAAATATAGACAACAGATTGGTGGTTGTTACTGGAAGGGAGGCTGGGTAGAGGGAGAATGAAGAGAGTAAAGGAGGTCAAATAGATGGTTAGGGATGGAAACTAGACTTTTGGTGAGCATGCTATGGTGTATACAGATACTGAATTCTAATATTGTACACCTGAAACTTATATAATGTTTTAATCAATGTTTTCTCAATAAATATTTTTAAATGTTCTCCCTGATTTTTTTTTAAAAAATTCTTTATTGTTTAAAGTATTACAGGAGTCTCTTATTTTCCCCCATTATCCTTTCTCCCACCACCACCTCCCCCAAGCACAGGCCCTTATTCCCCTATTGTCTGTGTCCATTGGTTATGCTCATATGCATGCATACAAGTTATTTGGTTGATCGCTTACCCCCTCAACTCCCCCAGCCCTGCCATCCCTCATAGGTTGTACAGTCTGTTCGATGCTTCTATGTCTCTGGTTCTATTTTTGTTCATTAGTTTATGTTGTTCATTATATTCCACTCCCTTACTTTTTAAAAATACATAGCTTAAATGGAATAATAATTGAAACTAAAGAAACTGTGAGTGCCTACATGCTTTTGGCCTTGATTTTTATTTATTTTTTTCCTTGTCATTTGTTTTTTAATTTTTTATTGACTAAATTATTACATGTCCTTATCCCCACATTATCCCCCATTCTCCCCACTCATGCCCTTGATTTTTAAATAAAATTTCCTTCTAATTGGATCTTGACTGAGCCCTGGAGTAGTTTTCAATTTTCCTGCTGTAGGGTTTAGGAAAAACAAACAAAACAACACAAAAACAAAATAAAACAACACACACACACACACACACACACACACAAAACTGTGTTTAATAAACTTTCCTAGGAGGCTCAAAGACAGATGACATGATTTCTCTATGAAAAATTTTCTGCTGGAAGCTAGAAGATACATGTAGCTTAAGTTTGCTAACCTTAAACTAGATTGGAATGAAAAACTGCTTGCAGTCTCCCGGACAGTAGTTGCCATACTTAATGAAATGTCTGCCTGTAGCTGGGAACTTGTAAATGCTTGTTTTGGTTTTATTTTAAGTTGCGGTACTTTTGCATATTAAGATTATATATGAGTTGAGTATAAAGATTGTCTCTGTTTCCTGTAAATTTTTTGAACCAAAGTAGATCCTGTCTCTAACAGAATTGATTCTGAAAAATCAGGCACGTTGTCATTGTAACATTCCCATGGCATTTAAAAAAAATTGCTTTACATTGCAAATGCAAAGTGTCACCAAGGAACATGCAGTGCTGCTTACCACCTGCAAACTGATAATTGAATCAGTGCAGGTGGATTAGAGAGGGAACCTTCCAAGCCCAAATTATCCCGGTGACATCATGAGTTTATAGTATTCACATAAAAACAAAACAAAACAGTCTCTTCTCCACATTCTGTCCCCATCCAAAAGCTCTTCCTTCTGCCTCAGCGATGCCCTATAGCCTGGGCAGCAGAGAAATGAATTACATCTGAAGATAGCTGATCTCTCTTCCGTAGGGCATTATCAGCACAGCTGCACAACTTTGATACTCTGTGTCCATACACAGATGGTCAGACTAGAGGACAGAGCACATGCGGATTTCTAGTCTTGTGTTCTCCTGGCTTCTCTGCTAGGTTGGCTGACATGCTATGACAGCTACAGCTCTGCCAGCATCTAATTGGAATTCACTCATCTTTCAAAATATGAGATAGTTGAAACATAAGAGGCAATCTACATACTTGAGGAAATTCCAGAATCCAGGTATAAATAAATCACTGCAAACCTTGAAATCCCCCCTGCAGTAAATGTACTGATCAACCAATTGTGCTCTTTTTTCTCCATAAATTCTGCAAATCAACCTAATAAATCTGACTTATGTATCAATTCAGGTGAGAAAGTTTAAGGCTCATTTAGGTTTTCCAATTGCATTCTAGATCTTCAATTCAACACCTCAAGTGAATATTTTCAGTCACAAAACAAGACCTCACGTTGGTAGCCAGCTCTGCAAGGGAAAGATCAGAGATAGGCAGAATAGTTCAGACAAATCACAGAGAACCATGGAAACTTTGCCCATTTTAAGAAAAGAATCCCTGTGGTAGATCAAAGCCTGTACTTCATGCCATTCAGTGATAGATAACCAAGAACAGGAAAATCCTCATTTTATCTTTCTTTTCCTGACATTGTGTAGGTTGCAACATAAAAACAAACAAACTCAAAGCCCTTGTCAATCTTAGACAAGAACAGAATCATTTTGCATTTATTGTTTTGTTTCAAAATACTGAGATAAGAACTTTTTTATAACTTTGTATTATGCTTGTATGATTTAGCCTAGCTTTTTACCCCACCCCACTTTCTGGCATAGTCTTTGATGCCAATTCTCCCATTTAGCTTCTACCCAACAACAGAGAACATAGCAGCCTCTTTCACAGTAAGTGACAAACTTTGGGTCAGATCCATAAGAATGCATCTAAATTAATGAGGTTGATCCGCTGCTTTCTACACTTGATACAAATACTTTATTGCATGATCATGAATAATCATGTGCAGTCCATGTTGTAGGAACTGTAGAATGACATTTGGAGTATGGTTTGTCAAATAGATATCTTTATTAAGCACCTTTGGCGCTCAAAGTGCTCTGATGGATGCTACAAGTCAGAAAAAAATGAACAGACTTAAGTTGGCTTTCTGGAAGTCCTCTAATCAAAGTAGTGAGATAATGAAAAATATGCTTGGATAATTTTAATAAGAAAACATCTTTAAGCCTCCCAAACACCAATAGAAACTACCCAAAGATAAAGCATTATTGGAAAAAGACTAATGTGGGCTACTTGACAAGTATCTTGCAACTTAGGGTTGAGGCTGATATAGAAACAGTACACCGATCTTGGAAATGTATATGTGGCAAAATGATAAAAAGTATGTGTCCTAGTCACCTCTGGGTCCTCACTATATAAAAATATGAACATCATGACTACCATCTAATCATTTCCAGGATGCAGCAAGATATTGAGAATTTAGGGCTTCTCAAATGTAATAGTGGAATTTGGAGCTCTGCTGAGGAAAGCAAAAAGGAATGAAAATAAATCATATGGCCCTGCAGAAAATATCTTAAGATCCATTCGGCTTTGTAGGCAAGACTTTATGTAGTTTTACATCTAAGGCGAAAACAATCAGGATTGGAGAAGGGCTAGGTAGGTGCATGGCAAATGGTCTCAATAGTCAGTGAGGAGAAATGTTCTGTGAGCTCACTCTTATATTTAAGTAGCTCCATCACTGGTACAAAATTCCCTTCCTCTCATACTACTTCACTTTCTCTTTAGGGGCTTCAGATTTTTAAGGGCTGATTAAGTGCAGTTTGATTTTGATAGATTCATGCCCAAAAATTTGATCTTTAGTTGTTTACCATAGCTTTGTCTAGTCAACAATTGCTATCCATTGATTGCTATTCCTGGAACTTCCATTTCATTATAAATGGTGCACTTGAACATATTCAAGTCATTTTTAATAAAATGTGTGAGTATGAAAGTGCAATAAATGCATCTGCAAGAGCCATTGATGTGTTTAACTTATTTGCTATAAATATATTGTAAATTATTTGTAAGGTCTACATTCCTGTATGCTATCTTTAGCAGGCTTATAAATAAATTATTACTTCTTTATACCTCATTGAGAACCACCTCTTAAAATAAAGCATCCATACTTCCAATATAGCTTCTTATGCTAAATGTAGATCTAGCCAAAAAGGCAAAGTGTAATATGCCAAAACTAATTTTTGAGTTTAGCAAATCTGTGACTATGAATAGTTCTTGCATTTATGAGCAGAGACAACATGGGGAAATGCTGCTTCATGTTTCTTCAGCAAAGACTGATTGATCATCACAATTCGGACCCTCCAAAACATCAGCAATGTATACTCTGTAATCTCACATTTGAAAATGGAAACTGGTCTTTTTTAATAAAATAGGATTGCAGCTAACATACAAATTTGTCTAAATGCACCTGCATTTTAGGCCATTCCTAATCACTTTATTTTGCAAGTGTTTTTGTCCTCCTTAAGAGGAACATTTATAAGGACGAAGCTGAAAGTATGTGCTAGAAGTAAATAAAATCCGGACATGACAAAATATGTGTCTTTTCATTGATTCTGTTTTCTGTGTAGTCTCTACCCAGACAGCAGATAAGACCTAAAGGAGTTTTAGACTTTAACTATCTTGAAGGAAATTATCATAGTG
>NW_006291728.1:1376447-1384971 GCF_000327345.1 Myotis davidii | reverse complement strand
CTCTATCCACTGAGCCAAACCGGTCCCGGCCATAGTGCAGTTTTTGTGGCCGACCTGATATATGAGGTATAGGACTCACTTTAGGAGGTACCGTAGAGAATACTGTTATCACAATGACTAACAATAAAAAGGTAAGCTAATAGTATAATTATACTTCTATGTAGTTTATATTTGCCCCAGCAGCTGAGGAGTTAATTATAGGGCTTTAACTTAAAGGTCTGGCTAGAACAAATGTGGACAATAACAAAATGCGTTCACTTTTGTAACGTGTCCAAAAATGCTTCCCAGGAACAACTAAAGTCTGGATAGATGACAGAGTTTGGTTCCAGGTAGAGTTATGAGAGCTTCTACGTTTTGCAGCCGATGGTTTATTTTTGAAACTCTTCCACTCTGTGGTACGTTCCGTCTGTGGCATGTGTTTTCCTGATTAAACACTTGCCTTCTACACAGCTTTGCCAATTCATAGATGTTTCCCTTTACAATGAACATGTCTTGAGAACCCAAATCAGAATGGCTCTCTTTCAATAGGTCCATTCTGAGAAGGAACCTAACACCCGACCTGATCCCATCGTCACTTAGTATCCATCATTGGATACACAGAAAGGCCCGGGCATTGATGCAAAGCTTTACAATCTGGCATCGCATAGAAAAGAGCTGCTCAGCCTGCTTCAGTGGCTTCTGCCACTGCCGTAGTATGTTCCGCAGCGACATATTCTCCTTCTGAAGTTAATGAGTGATCACGATGGGTTTAGACTTCTACCAAGAGCATAGCTGCTGCTCTCGCCCTGGCTATTAAAGTTTGTCACCATGGCCATGTGGTATAACATTGGAGCCATGGGCTTCATCTCAAAAAAACAGACACACACACACACACACACACACACACACACCCACACACACACACACACACACACACCCGACAAAGGCTCTTTGGAGTAATCCAGAAAGACACCCCCAAAGTTTTCATCTGTCTTATTTGCTGTTTTTTTATCAGCTCAACTTCATTAATTTGACACTTGGCCAGCTTTATCGGAAGCAACAAAGAAATGAATCCTCCGATATTGTGAGAAATACAAACTGCAGGCTGAGAAAAAATTTCATTAGTGTTTTTTTTGTTTGTTTGTTTTACCTTTGTATTGGTTTCAGGTGTAGAGCTTAGGTGGTTAGACAACCATATACTTGGTGCCATATAATAGTTATCAGAATATTATTGACTTTATTCCCTATGCTTTACTTATATCTCCATGACTATTTTGTAACTACCAATCTGTACTTCTTAATCCCTTTACCTCTTTCGCCCAGTCTCCTAAACCCCTCCACTCTGGCAACCCTCACTCTGTCCTCTGTATCTGAGTCTGTTTCTATTTTGTTTGTTCAGTAATTTCTTAAGGTTCCACATATGAGTGAAATTATGGTATTTGTCTTTCTCTGACTGAATTATTTCACTGTGCATAATAGTCCTCTAGGTCCATCTGTGGTAAGATCTCATTCTTTTCTCTGGTTAATTACTATTTCATTGTATGTATGTATCACTGCTTTTTTATACCTTGTCTATTTTTTAAATATATTTTATTTTATTTATTTTTTACAAAGAGGAAGGGAGAGAGAGAGTTTGAAAATCAATGAGAGAGAAACATCGATCAGCTGCCTCCTGCACACCCCCTGCTGGGGATGTGCCCACAACCAAGGTACATGCTCTTGACCTGAATAGAACCTAGGACCCTTCAGTCCACAGGCTGACGCTCTATCCACTGAGCCAAACTGGTTCGGGCTATCCCTTATCTATTGATGGTCACTTAAGTTGCTTCTATATCTTGGCTGTTGTAAAAAATGCTGCAATGGACAATAGTGTTTTAAAATAATGTTTTGGGTTTCTTTGGATAAATCCCCAGGAGTGAAATCGCTGGGTCATAAGGCAGATCCATATTTAATTTTTGGAGGAAACTCCATACTATTTTCCATGGTGGCTGCACTAGTCTGTACAAGGGTTCCCTTTTCTCCACATTCTCCTTAACACTTGTCATTTGTTGATTTATTGGCGATAGCTATTCTGACAGGTGTGAAGTGATATCTCATTGGGGTTTTAATTTGCATTTTCTAACAATTAGTGACATTGAACATCTTTTCATATGTCTATTGCCATCTGTATGTCTTTTTAAAAAGTTTAATTTAAAATATTTTTATTGATTTCAGAGAGGAAAGGAGAGTATGTCAGAGAGAGAAATATCAATGATGAGAGAGAATCATTTATCAACTGCCTCCTTCACACCCCACACTGGGGATTGAGCCCACAACCCAGGAATGTGCCCTGACCAGGAATCAAACAGTGACCTCTTGGTTCATAGGTGGATGCTCAACCATTGAGCCACACCAGCCAGGCATGTATGTCCTTTTATGGAGAAATGTCTATTTAGGATCTTTTTAGAATCTTGGATATGGAGCTCAATCCTCACTCTTACAAGGATGTGCATGTTTAGAGAAATATTCCTCAACTTGCTACCATTTCTTAAGCCTCCAGCATTAGTTTTCACATATGCCTCTATCACATTTTTGCCATTAGGGTTTTGGAGAAATGAAGAGCACATTTTGGTCCTATGTTCCTGCCTAGTAATGTCTTTCCTGCTTTCAGAGGGAGGCATCTTGAAAGAAGAATTAATATACTTACTAATGGGCAAACAATTGTATTGAAAAAGGAAACCAACTTTTTAAAAATCCCAGTTGTGCCTCAAAACAGAGAGCATAAATCATAGTCCCCCAGTTACCAGGTTGTTCTCCATGTGTAAGCATATATGGAATTTTTAAAATATAGTATAAGACAAAAATTAAAACATAAGACATTAATATAATTAATTATTAAAAAATGTAGTAAGTACAGCCCTGGCTGGTTTGGCTCACTGGATAGAGCATCGTCCTGGGGACTGAAGGGTCCCAGGTTCGATTCCGGTCAAGGGCATGTATCTTGGTTGTCAGCACATCCCCAGTAGGGGGTGTGCAGGAGGCAGCTGATTGATGCTTCTCTCTCATCGATGTTTCTAACTTTCTATCCCTCTCCCTTCCTCTCTGTAAAAAATCAATAAAATGTATTTAAAAAAATGTAGTAAGTACAATATCTCAAAAGATAAATCATTTCCTTCAATATTTTGCCTGTATTAGAATAACTCTTTTTATTCCTTCTGTGAAACTAATTGTGCTACTACTTGTTAATATTTCATAGAACATTAGTAACTCCTTTTTAAAAAAATATATTTTATTGATTTTTTACAGAGAGGAAGGGAGAGGGATAGAGAGTTAGAAACATCGATGAGAGAATAACATCGATCAGCTGCCTCCTGTAGACCTCCTACTGAGGATGTGCCCGCAACCAAGGTACATGCCCTTGACCGGAATCGAACCTGGGACCCTTCAGTCCGCAGGCCGACGCTCTATCCACTGAGCCAAACCAGTCAGGGCAATAACTCCTTAGCCATACAACTTTTTCAGGCAAAGTAATGGTTACAGCTACACATAGAAAGATGTTTTCCTGGCAGCAGCAAGAGAAGGAACACTTTAAAATTCACAAATGTATATCGTATATCCGAAGGGCAAAACAAGGGTGAATGTCAACGGAGTCCAGGAATATAGTATCCCCCCAAAAAAATTCCAGTTGACGATTAGATGCCATAAAGCATCAGAATTTTCTTACCTTCAATGCACATTTAAAGTAAAGGCCTTTGCAATGGATTTGATGGGATGAGAGACATAAAGGGAAGGGGGGAAGAGGACGGGAGGGGAGAAAATGAAGGGACAGGTGGATCTATCAAAGGACAGGGACATTCAATATAGCTGAGTTTTGGGGTGGGGCCACCTAGCACTATGCAAGGAAAAAATGATCACCAAACAACTTTGACATATTAATTATATTCACCTGATTAACTAAATATATTTTGGCAACTCCTTTCTAATAAGGGAACACTTTTCATCTGATATTAGTGTGGGCAATTGGAGAGCAGGATACTCATACACTATTTTTCCTTTTTGATTCTTCATTACAAGACAACAATGGAGAAAAAATATATAATGTGGTTTTATGATTTCCTGTGATGCTACATCAGTCTTCTATTTTCACATTATTTCCTTAAAGGAAAAAGGAGACTGAAAAAGAAAATAGGAGGAAGGAAACAGAAGATCAGTTTAAAGAGGCTGAAATAGCAATTCACTTGAACCTTTGCCCCGGTATTGAATTTAACCCAACAAATCACACTGGGGAATTTCTGTAGTATAAGAAAGTTCAGTTTATACTTTTTTGTTTGTATTATTTTAAGTTAAGAAAGAAAGAATATGGAGTAAAAGGGAAAAAATAGCTTGAGAATAAAACATCCTGCATTTGCTTTCCTCTAAAGACAGAACAACAAAAAGTCTAAATGGAATTTAATTTAGAAGTTAGGAGATTATGGAATTTGGGCCTTAATCCAAATCAAATAATCATTAATTCAATTTCTAATTTCTACAAAGTCTCAGAGAATCAGTTTCCTTATCTGTTAAATGGAGCTAGTATAACCTAATGAATGGAGTTATTATAAGGAATAGATGTGATTATGAGAAGACTGATACACAGCTGATATGAATCAATCAAATAATTTCTATTATTATTATTATTGTCATCACAGGTTTCTACACAAGGAATGCATAAATTATGAATCTGCCTTGCGAATTTCCAAGACCTGATTTATGTCTAGCCAAAACCCACAGAATTCTTAGATTTCTGTCACATTGTTAATATCAGGGAAAAATAGGAATTTGGGGAGGGATGGGAAAAATATAATAGGAAAAAATGTAATCTCCTTTACAAAACTCCTTATCCCCTGAGAAATTAAATGCTACAGCTACTGTCAAAACTGCAGCCACTCAAAATATTCTAAATATTTTAATGTCATTTTACTTAATGTTGGTGATGCTGGGATTGGATAGTTCTGCAGTTGTACTTCATTTGTAATTCAGAGTCAGATGCAACTGCAATATTTTCCATAATTTCCTTAGCCTGTGTTACAAATAACTAACAACAAAGTTGGGTGCCAGAATCTCTGGTCCTTCAAGAAATGATAAAAGAGATGCAATCCTTTTGAAGGTCATTTGTAGCCCAAATGGTTCTTGAATGCTATTATTACTCTGAAAAGTGGATGAGGAAAGTTTGTCTCACTATATCTGCTTCCTTTCCTGAAAAACAGAATAACAAATGACGTTTTGACTTTTACTTCATTAAAAAGTTTTTGTAAATGTTCCTCTTGCAATGAGGGTTAAAGATGATAATAAAATCATGAAAATAAACTTCTCACTCATTCCACATCTTACAATATGTACAGAGATTAGGATTTTGGAAGTAGGACATAATCAAATGACTGTGAAAGGCTCAAGAAAAAGTTAACATTTCTGGTTTCTCCATTCTATTTGTTATTTCTTGCAAATGTTTATCTAGAAAAACTCATTGGCCATTGCCATGGTGTCCTCTTCACCTAATGAATGAAGTGAAAAATAAATGAGGGAATGGGAAAGAGAGGGAAAGCCAGCATACATATTTTGGGTGTGGCCAGTGCAAATAAGGGCATGTTAATGGGCCTAATAACTTTTTAAACCTGTCTGTGAAAAGCTAGTAAAGTTTAGTAGTTAATAGCATGAGCTCTGTTATCAAACACTCATGAGTTTGATTCCCAGCACTAAGTCAATGGATAAAGTTACTAAAATCTATCTCTGGAACACAGGAGCATCCAGTGATGTGTAGCAGCTAAAAAATTATATTTATTTATTTAGAGAGAGAGAGATTTTGTTGTTCCAGTTACTTATGCATTTATTGGTTGTTCCTCGTATGTGCCCTAACAGGGGGTCAAACCAGCAATGTTGGCATACCAGGATGATGCTCTATCAACTAAATTACCTGGCCAGAGCTGTAGAATTTTTTAAAGTCTGTTTCGTACCTTCACCATCTATGACACACTGGATATTCAAACCAAAAGCAAGCCAAGGGTATTATTAGATACTAACTAAATGCTACAGCCACTGGCAGAAGCAAATAGTCAGACATAACGGAAAATATGGGGGTGATAAGCAGAATAACTCAAATGGAGTGACTGTGTTGCATTTATCCCCTAATGGGAGGAGAAAGAGAGAGGCAGAAAGGGCCAGTCACTAAAATCCCACAATTGGCAGGGTCACCTCCTTTATTTGCAGAGTTGGCTTTGATCTCCTAGGTCTTTATGCATGGCCAGGCTTCCTGCTGTTATTAGATGTTCTGGAGTGCTTCAGTTAATTTCTTAAGATATATTTTCCCCCTTCCTAACAACCTTTAATCAAAATTACAACAAAATCTTACAAGGAAGCTAGTTCCCTTGAGGTATCTAGTACCTGGTGGTTTGAAGAGTTGAGGAAAGTTTCAATAAAACTTCAAATTTTTTAGCTTCACCCTTCACTAGAATTCCCTCTCCTCATCAAAGCCAGGTCAGACCAGTACTCAAACTTAACAAGCTGTAAGTGTAGCAGTCTCTTTGACTTTGCGAAAACTTGAAATATCACTGGTGTGGATCAGCACTCTTTGCAATTAATTGTCTTTTTGCATTGGTCCTTTGTTACTCTCAATCAGTACTGCTGACCAGGGTCTCCAGATACTGTCCAGCAGGTTATGCACTTTACAACTCCAGGGGATTGCCATTCACAAAGACTGCGATGTGAATATCGACCTCCTGGAGTTGTGCAATATGCCTGGCATTGCTGCTGATATTTACAGATCTACCTTTGGGACTGAGGATATTGTTGCAAATTTAAGGTTGACCTCTATGTTCTTATTACTATTTTTAGATGGTATCTGTACTTTAATTATTAGTTTCAAAGAGATAATGTAAAGCAAGGATAGTGGTTGTATGTTACTTTAATTCTCTCCTTAGGCAGTAGTTGGAGGATTTAAAAAATATATTGATTTGACAGCTGAAATATGAGCATAGTAGGGAAATGTTGATATCCAGTTGATTTGGCATATGGACTATCCTGATGGAAGTTTTGAGCATATTTGGTGTGACTTACAGTTTGTTCTCAGAAATTGTTTGACAAGCATATGATTTGAATTGGATTGGTTTGGAGAGAATGTTTGTTTGGAGCATAACTCCCTGTGGACACATCTCTTAAGAATCACCCTTCCATAGACCCATCTGGCTGCATTACAGAATTCCTTAAAGAGTGGTGTACTTGTCAGTACTGACATAGGAACATGAAGGAGGAGATACAGTCAGAGAGAGACTGACACACTGGCAAGAAAGAACAGAGAAACAGACTGAGACACAATGTAATTATTGTAGCATGATTAATCTAATTAATTCAGCAAATTTTCATTGAGCACATAACATACACAGGTACTATGGAAGAGAGATAAATGACGAATGAATGGAAATTTCAATCCTAGAGTCAGTTAGTGTTTTATAAGTTGCTAAGCCCACCAACTCTAGAGTCAGGCCCCTTAATTTTTAATCAACATTTCTTATATGTATAACATTGGAAACTTTACTTAAGCTCTCTGTGCTCCAGTTTTCTTGACTATAAAGTGAGAATCATAAAAGTAATTGCCATACTAGGTTGTTGTGAGGCTTAGGTGATATAATCCATGTAAAGCACTAAGCTCAATGTCTGAATAAAACAGCTATATTTATTATAACAATTATTATAGCACTAACAATAATTAAGAAATAGCCTAGTAGAGCAATTAAGAGCATGAGCTCTGAACCATAATGGCTTTGAGTCTTAGCTTTACGATTTTGCATTGTGTGATCCTAGAAAAGTAAAATATCTCTCTGTGCTTCAGTTCACATCTCTTCTAGTCATGAGAGTTAAATGAGTTGATGCATTTAAAGTTCTTTAAAGAATGCCTTGCCCATAGTATGCACTCACAAAGTGTTAGCTATTATTATTAAAGGATATATGAATCTTTCATGATGGGTTGAATTTCCCCCCAATATATGACCATGTCCTAAGTCCCTGTGATATTTTGATTTATAATAATAAATAAGTATTTGATCTTCTCCATTTCTGGCTCACAGCTTCTAAAACCCTTGAAATTTTCTAAGTATGGAGATTGATAAAGGTCTTTTTTATGTTAATGAGGTGACTTTTGGACCTCACTCAAGGGTGGGGGCCTGTTGCCCAAAGGAGCCAAATTGCAACTTTCAGTCCCATCCCTTGATTTCTGGGGAGTGAAGAGCGACTTGAGGTTGAATTAACCACCAATGGCCAATGACTTAGTCCAGTGGTTCTCAACCTTCCTAATGCCGCGACCCTTTAATACAGTTCCTCATGTTGTGGTGACCCCCAATTTCATTCTTACAAATTGAACATAATTAAAGCATAGTGATTAATCACAAAAACAATATGTAATTATATATGTGTTTTCCGATGGTGTTAGGTGACCGCTGTGAAAGGGTCATTCGACCCCCAAAGGGGTCGCGACCCACAGGTTGAGAACCACTGACTTAGTCAATCATGCTATGTAATGAAGCCTTCATTTAAACCC
>NW_006291728.1:1367312-1376379 GCF_000327345.1 Myotis davidii | reverse complement strand
GAGCGGTTCCACACTGGGAACCAGAACACTTTCACATGCCACAGGGAGAACTTTATATTTTTGGAAACTTGCCCTATGCTACATCTGGCTGCTGATTCCTATCCTTCAATATTCTTTGTAACAAATCGGTAATCTAGTGAGGAAACAGGTTTTCTTGAGTTTTGTGAACCAATCTAGCAAATTAATCAAACCCAAAGAGGCGGTTGTGGGAACCTCTGATTTAAAGCCAGTCAGTCAGAAGTACAGGTAACAACCTGGATTTGCAACTGGTGTCCGGATTGGGTTGACAAGGAGCGGGTCTTGAGGACCTCCAATCTATAGCTGGATGATCAGAAGAAGAGGTAACAACCTGGGCTTTTCATTGGCATCTGAAATGGAGGGCAGTCTTATGGGATTGAGCCCTTTACCCGTGATTCTATCTCTCAGCAGTTTTCAACCTGTGGGTCAAGACCCCTTTGGCTGTCGAATGACCCTTTCACAGGGGTTGCCTAAGACCATCCTGCATATCAGGTATTTACATTATGATTCATAACAGTAGCAACATTACAGCTATGAAGTAGCAATGAAAATAATTTTATGGTTGGGTCACAACATGAGGAACTGTATCTAAAGGGCCAGAAGGTTGAGAACCACTGGTAGATAATATCAAAATTGAGTTGAATTCTTAGAATTGATCATTGGGGTGGGAAAGCTTCCACACACACATTGGAATTGGTTCTAAGAAACCTTTTTACGGCCACCCCCCTCCCCACTATCCCACCCCTCCACCCACACACACAACTTTGCATATGACTTTATTTGGAAATAGGGTCTTTGCAAATGTAATTAAGGATCTCAAGATGAGGTCACACTAGATTTATGGTGGGCCTGAAATCCAATGACTGGTGTCCTCGTAAGAGAAAGGAGAGGTAGGTTTGAGATTCAGAGGTACAGGGGAGAAGTCCACATGAAGATGAAGGTCGATATTGGAATTATATACCATAAACCAAGGAAAGCCAGGAGCTAGAGGAAGCTAGAAGAGGCAAGACAAGATTAATCCTTAGAGACTTCAGGGGAAGTACAGCCCTAGTGACATCCTGATTTCTGACTTCTAGTCTCTAGAGACAAGTTTCTGTTGTTTAAAGCCACCAGGTTTGTGGTAAATTTGTTGTAGTAGCCTAAATAAACTAATAGACTTCCCATTACTTCCATTTACCACTCTTAAAAATTTAGTTAACATTGCCTACTATTGTGAGGCATCTATCTTTAAATTGTAGAAAAATTATAAACTTTTAGCAACTTTTTTCTATTTTCAAAGCCCAAATTTATATATATTTCATTTGTTTCCTGTTAGGGGCATTTGGAAGGCTTCTTTGCTCTATACGAATGTACCTAAAATTTTTACTTATCAATTCACAAATATTTAATATATTTAACAAATATTTATTGAGTGCCTACTATGTGTTAGGCATTATACAGGAAGCAATGACGCAGTCCTTTCATGAAAGAGCTCACAATCTAGGAGATAAAGAAGCTGAGGACTGGGGCTATTCTGATTTTAGAATCTTCCCAGAGTTCCATGGTATCCTATGGGTCCTTTTGGAAAATATAGATCACTGTGTCCCTTTAACAGATATACTGAGTGTTGCCCAGGCATCTGATTTTTTAGACCCTAGCATAGTATTGGACTAAGGTTTGAGTACTGCTGGTCTAGTCCAACTTCACTTCCTACACATTGTGAAAGTTAATAAACAGAAACTTCATTTAAAATGAAGTTGGGAGTCTAAAAGAGATCATGCATGTGTCATTCAATTCATACTACTGTCCCAAATGGGAGGAGATAAACCTTGCAACTCTAATAAAGATATTTATTTCCTCAGCAAGAGGAAGAAAAGACTCTTCTTTGCTCAGTAACAGCTCAGACAATGGGAGATTGCCATAACTCATCCAATAAAAATTCACTATACTTTAAATTTTAAGTTTTCTTCAATGGACTCTGTTTATAATAGATCCTTTCAAGTTCTCTTAAGAACAAAAAACCATTCATCTCCTTTGTTTGGACTTGCATATGGTTACCTTTAGATCACATGTCCCAAATTGCAAATCTTTCTTGTTCCAGAATAAACCCATTTTGCCGAGAAATGTGTGTCTGTTCATTTAAGGTCAACACCAGAGTTGATTCTATACTATTCCTGTTAAGTGCTTTCTTGTATTTATTTGAATATTTCTAGTAACAGAATCTCATGTTTTGTGAGAAAACTGGGTCCTTTGTTACACAAAGCATTGGAAAGTTATTCTATATATTCATCTTCAGTCTAACTCCTCTTAACTTTTACTCACTGGCCATGGATCTTCATTATGAAAAAAATAATGAATAGCCCACCTCTAAATTGTGGTCCCTTGAAAGTTATAATTTACTACTTTTCTCATATAATCTATGCACACCTAACTCATCCCATTGTTACTTATTTTGTTCTTAGTCCTTTTCCATTGATCAAGCTCTAGTTTGGCTATTTCCTTCTACATATTGTCCTCCATAATCAATTGTAATGCTCTGACCAATGAAAATTCCATTGCAGCTCTACTTGGAGACAAGACTTACATCAATACAGACTGTTTGTAGCAGCTTGTTTTTTGTTTTGTTTTGTAGCAGTCACATTATCCTGCTAGCACACATTGAACTTAAAGTCAAATAAAACTTCCAGAATTTTTTTTTCACAAATGCTATTTATAAGCAAGGCCCCTCTCATCCATTCTTTTTCATATGATTCTTTAAACATTAAGAACACATTTCAAATGTATTCATATTGTTTCATTTTATTTTGGGTTATCATTTCAATCTGCAGTAGTAAACTTTTGCGATTATAATTCAGTCCTCCAATATATTTGCTTATTTTATCATTTTTATTTTTTTAATCTTTATTGTTGAAAGTGTTACATACGGCCCTCTTTACCCCATTGACCTCTTCTATACTCTCCCACTCTCACCCCAGACCTTCACCACCCTCATATCTGTGTCCATGGGTTATGCATATATGCACACAAGTTCCTTGGTTGATCTCTTCCTACACACCCATCCTCCACCGCCTTTCCTCTGAGATTCAACAGTCTGTTCTATGTTTCTATGTCTCTGAATCTATTTTGTTCATCATTTTATTTTGTTCATTAGATTCCACATATGAGTGAGATCCTGTGATACTTCTTTTTCTCTGACAAGCTTATTTTTATAATTTTTAAATCTGAAAATTTTATAAGGATTTCCTAAATTAGATAAGGAGCAATATAGCAGGAGATTAAGAGAATTAAATTCTGCATGTGAGTCCCAGCATTGGTAGTTCTTATCTCCATTGCATTTGAGAATTTAGTAAGCTGTCTAAGCTCAGCTTCTTTACCTGTAAAACGAGGAAAATACTAAACTTAATCTATACTGTTATTATATGGATTACATAAACTAATGTTTATAAAGAATTTAACATGATACCTGGAAAAGTCATACACCAAAAATTTATATGGAATTCAGAAAGACCTTGAATAGCTGCAGCAATCTTGAAAAAGAAAAAGTAAGTTGGAGGATTCAAAATACCAGATATCAAGTTATGCTTCAAAGCCACCATAATAAAACAGCCTGGTACTGGCACAAAAACAGGCATATAAGCCAATGGAACAGAACAGAGAACCCCAAAAATCGACCCAAACCATTATATTCAATTAATATTTGACAAAGGAGGAAAGAGCATACAATGGAGTCAAGAGAGTTTCTTCAATAAATGGTTTTGGGCAAATTGTACAGATACATGCAAAAAAATGAAACTACACCACCAGCTTACACCATACACAAAAATAAACTCAAAATGAATTAAAGAATTAAATGTAAGTCACAAAACCATAAATATCCCAGAAGAACACATAGGCAGTAACATTTCAGACATTTCTCATAGCAATATTTTACAAATATATCTCCTTGAGCAAGGGAAACAAATGAAAAAATAAACAAGTGAGAGTACATCAAACAAAATGGTTTTGCACAGCAAAAGAAACCACCAACAAAATGAAAACGGACCTCACTGAATGGGAGAGCATATAAAGCAATGATACATCTAGTAAGAGATTAATTTTAAAAATACATAAAGAACTTATACTACTCAACACCAAGAAGAATAACAACCCAGTTAAAAAAACTGTGGTATGTTTACACCATGGAATACTATGCAGCAGTAAAATAGAAGGATCTCGTACCCTTGGAGACAGCATGGAGGCACTTGGAGAATATTATGCTAAGTGAAAGAAGCTGGTCAGAAAAAGACAAATATCACATGATCTCACTCATATGTGTAATCTAACGAACAAAATCCACTGTTTAACAAAATAGATCTGGAGACATAAAAGCATGGAACAGACTGGAATCTAAGAAGGAAGGTGGGGGAAGGTAGGTGGGTAGGAAGAGATCAACCAAAGAACCTGTCTGCATATATGCATGACCCATGGACACAGACAATAGGATGGTGAGGGCCTGGGTGGCGGAGGGGGAGAACATGGGCTAAAAGAGGTCAATTGGGGGGGGGGGTTAAGGCATATATGCAATACTGTCAACATTAAAGATTTTTAAAAAATAGGCAAAGGACCTGAAAAGAAACTTCTCCAAAGAGGACTTATGGATGGCCAATAGACCTATTTAAAAAAATGCTCAGTGTCACTAATCATCAGAGAGATGCAAATTAAAACCACAATGAGATATAGATATCACCTCATGCCTGTCAGAATGGCTACCATCAATAAATCAGCAAAGAACAAGTGCTGGAGAGGATGTGGAGAAAAAGGGAATCCTAGTGAACTGCTGGTGGGAATGCAGACTGGTATAGTCACTATGGAAAACAGTATGGAGTTTCCTCAAAAAATTAAAAATGGAACTGCCATTTGACCCAGAGATTCCACTTCTGGCAATATTTCCAAAGAAACCCGAACCACTCTTTTGAAAGAATATTTCACCCATATATTCATTGCAGCATTATTTATAATAGCCAAGATCTGGAAACAGCCCAAGTGCCCGTCAATATCTGCGTGGATAAAAAGCTGTGGAATATTTAAACAACGGAATATTGCACAAAATTGCTTCTGTGAGGCTTCCAGTGGTTCACTCATGGGATTATAGACAGGTCAGCGTGCCTTTTTCGGATGGCACATGTTTCCATCTAGGCTCCTAATTTGATTTGTACTTTAATTACAAGTGAACTGCCACTTAAATTTGAGTTTAATCATTTGTAACTTTACCCAATGGCAACAGTGGTCATGCCACAGACCTGCGGGAGGCAGTGACCATGGAAAGAGCTTTTCCATCCACGGCAGCAATGGGCTAACGCTGCAGCGACTGAGCAAAGCATTGCTATATTGATCTTCTGGCTTGGGGCCAAGCTAAGATTGCAATGCCAAACTACATGCAATCCTGAAAGCATAGTAGGGCTGAAGAGATATCTAGTTTTCTGCTAACCATGAGGTTTTTCTTCTTTTCAGATATGGTTTATTGAATTTTGGCACCTTTTGGGCAACTGCCTTACTTTAGTGCGTGCTGAAGTGGAGAGCACTGCTGGTGCAGAAGACTGCACCTGACTTTTTATCATGGTCATGCACAGCTGTCCTTTGTGTGTGTGTGTGTGTGTGTGTGTGTGTTTTGTTTTTTTCCTAATGCAGTAGCTGCTGCTGTATATACCACAGGATAATGGCTATTATTTATGTAGCAATTTTCATCTTCGGTGTGCATTACAAATACTAACACATCAATTCTCAGGGGAGAAGTATTATATAATGCCTGGAGCAAACATCAACCCCTTGTATTGTAAATGAATTGAGTAGGTTCATGAAATACAATCAATGGATCATCAGTATTAGTTGGAGCTGTATTACACAAAATGATCCACTAAGCACTGGACTTAATGAGTGATGGTCACAGGTTCAGTTTACACTACATTACCAGAGCCCCTACAGGGCAGGCATTTGCAAACCAATCTTCTGCTTCCCGGTCTCAGAGGACTTCCCTTAATAATGACTGACGTTTCTTCACAGCCTCTTAATGGATCCAGCTGGCGCTGTGCAGGATCCTCAGGTATGGTGGATTGTTTTACTTTACTCCATCTGTCAATGCTTCCCGAGAGGGAATATTTTACTATGAAAATATTTTTATAAAACCAGCAGTAAAATTTTACCATTAGCCTTCTATCATGTCTGTTTCTCACCCCCTCCTGCCTCACTATCCACCTTCCACTATCTTTCCATCCAAACATACACACTAAGTTCCAGGATCTGAAAGAAGTGAAGTGACAAGTACAATAGCTTTTCATCTTATCCTAAACATCTCCATGGGCACTTAAAAATGGACCACTGTTATACAGAACATGTTATAATTGCATTGTTTCTTTCACTTTATTGCTGAGTTTAAGGAGAGGTAGAAAATGTTCGAAGTGAGAGCAAATCTGAAACACAGAATTACATAACCTCTGAACTCACCAAACTGTTGTGTTGATGCTGAAAATAAGGCAAAACATAATTTATAGATAATCGTACCTGAAATGCCACAGGTGAGTCACTTTTCTGATTAGCCAATATTTCATTTCCTGGCAACATGGCACACTATTTGGGAGAAGAATCCTGAAAAAAGCTTCTTTGTGAGTTTAAGCCTCTTCCACTCTCTATGAAAATTCTATACCTCAACAATTTACTTCAGAATATAATGCTTATTTAATATTCAATTACTTGGTGACACCACCCAAATTGTGTTTTTCCTTTTTGCTATTATTTCCATATATAAATATCCCCTATGCTCTTGAAAGCAATGAGAACAAACTTAAAACAATCAAAAGATATGATGCCAAATATCATTATTTATAACATAAAACAAAACAAAAGAGGGGCACAACTTTCTGAATTGTGGGCATTATTTTTACCTGCAGGTAATAGAAAAGAGTTTTAGAAAATATAAAGTTTCATAAGAATTTTATTTAATATACTAAAAATGTCTTTTCTATATAAGAGCAGATAGTGGCATTAGATCAGCAGGGCATTAACTTTAAAAGAGCAGGAGGAGGAAAACCAACCATATTCAATTGTCCCCTCCCCAATCAACTGCTCTATTTTTTATTGGTCAATGCTTATAACATTTACTCTCTAGATGGTCTCCCACTGAGCAGTAAGTATAAAATTACTCTTTTTGTTGGTGGACTTTTCATTCAGGTTTTATTTTTTATTAAAATACATCATCTGGTATGAGTCCTTCCATGAAAGAGCATTGCTGATATAACAAAGAAGGTAAAACAGTTGGATGAGCTGCAGACTGACAAAAAAATGTTGGAACCGTGATGAAGGAAAATTTGTCTGAAATTCTCTTTCATTTCTTTTCATCACAAATACAAACCAACTGATACTATATCATGTGGTGTTTCCAAGTATTATTTATAAAGCAAATATTTGATCAGTTTTCTTTACATCCATTGAGAGATCTCCTGGAGAAAGCAAGCCTGGGAATGACAATAGAATCATTCTAGTGCCTTGCAAACCAGAATTTTTATGTCCAAATTCAAAGAGATTGAGCTCCACAGGTTTCAGAAAAACTTCAAGAGAATAGATGTTAGTGTGTGAGAGCTTATTACAAAAGTTTTCAACTGGACTGGATGAAAAAAGACATGTTTTATTTTGTCTATGAAAGAAAAGGAGAGAAAAGGAAAGAAAGAGAGAGGGAGAGAGAGTAAGGGAGAGGGAGAGAGAAACATGGATGTGAGAGAAACACCGGCTGCTTCACGCATGCCCCCAACAGGGGATGAAGCCCACAACCCGGGCTTGTACCCTGACCCAGAATCGAAGCAGTGACCTCTTGGTGTATCAGACAGCACTCATCCAACTGAGCCACATTGGCTGGGCTTCTCAACCTCTTAATACTTGTATATGCAATCCTAAACAATATATATATTTTAATATATTGCTATTGATGTCAGAGAGGAAGGGAGAGGGAGCGATAGAAACATCAGTGATGAGAGAGAATCATTGATTGGCTGCCTCCTGCACGCCCCCCACTGGGAACCGAATCCGCAATCCAGGCATGTGCCCTTGACTGGAATCAAATCCATGACACTTTAGTCTGCAGGCAGACACTCTATACACTGAGCCAAGCCAGCTATGGCAACAATATATTTTTTACCTTTGCTTGGCTTTGGACTTTATATTAATCTAACGATGCTATAATTAGTCTACTGTCACTTGTTTTTCTTGCTCAAAATTGTATTTTGGAGATTTATGCATATTGATGTCTGTAACTATGGCTCATTAGAATGATATACTGCTATATAATAGTCCATTGTTTCAGTATGACACAATTTCTTTTTCCTGTCTACCACTGACAGATTATTGGGTTGTATTCAGGCTTTGCTGTCATGAACATTGCTGTTATGAGCTCTCTTTTATGTATCCTGAGAGAAATACCTACGAGTGCTGTAGGGTCATAAGGTATTCTCATGTTCATTTTATTAAATAATATAAAACTTTTATTAAATAGAAATTTATTCTTCCACCAAGCAGAGCATAAAAATTCCCATTGCTTCATGTTCTTGTCAACACTTGATGCTGTCTGAGTTTATTTTTGACAATCTGGTGAGTATAACTTTTGTTTAGCCATAATTAATTTGTATGTAATTGAATATTAATGAGGTTGAACATATTTTACAGTGGGTGTGTGTTTGTGTCATGAAAACAGTTAAAACTTGCTCTCTTAGCAAGTTCTAAATATATATTGTTACCTGTATTCACAATCTTATGCATTAGATCCCCAGAACTTACTCATATTCTAAATTGATGTTTGTACTATTTGACCAGTGGCTCTCCATTGCTCCCACACCCAGCCCCTGTTTATATCACCACTCTGCTCTCTGTTTCTATGAGTTTGGATTTTTTTTAAGATTGCACATACAAGTGATATCATGCAGTGTTTGTCATTTTCTGTCTGATTTATCTCATTAGTATAATGTCCTCAAAGTCCATACATGTTGCCACAAATAGCAGGATTTCCTTCTTTTTCATGGCTAATATCACATTATATATATATATATAT
>NW_006291728.1:1358604-1366644 GCF_000327345.1 Myotis davidii | reverse complement strand
GGTGGCGGGAACCTCTCCCGCCCCCTCAGCGGCACTAAGGATGTCCGACTGCAGCTTAGGTCTGCTCCCCGCTGGTATGTGGACATCCCCTGAGGGCTGCCAGGCTGCCAGAGGGATGTCTGATTGCCATCTTAGGCCATATCGCCCAGGGAGCGGGCCTAAGCCAGCATGTGGTCATCCCCTGAGGGGTCCCAGTCTGCAAGAGGGCACAGGCCGGGCTGAGGGACCTGCCCGAGTGCACAAATTTTTGTGCACCGGGCCTCTAGTGTGTGTGTGTGTGTGTGTGTGTGTGTGTGTGTGTGTATCATCGCATCTTTTTTATCCACTCATCTATTGATATACACTTAGGCTGTTTCCATATTTGGCTATTGTGAATAATACTGCAATATCAGGGAAGTGCAAATATCTCTTTGATATCCTGTTTTTATCTCCATTGTTTATATATCCAATAGTTGGATAGCTGGATCATTTTTGGAGAAACCGTCATACTGTTTTTCATAGTGGCTGTACCAGTTGACATTTCTACCAACAGTGCACAGTGTTCACATTTTTCCACATCCTCTTCAACACTTACTATCTCTTGTCTTATTTATAACAGCCATTTTTATTTGTTCTAGAAATGACAATATAAATGACTTTTCAGATTCTATTCAAACTTTTTAGCACTATGGAATGCAGAAGCCTTACAATGATGAGTCTTTGCCATACTCTCATCATATTATAGCTGCCATGTATATTGTGTTCACATACATTTTTTTTTGTTCACGTACATTTTTACTCTCGACATATTTTTAGTTTTTTTTCTTTCAACAATCATATATTTTAACAAAATTAGAGAAAGATAATCTGTTATATTGACTATATATTTCCATTGCTCTTCTTTCCTTTAGATGTTCCAAGTTTTCTTCTTATATTCCTTTCATCATAAAATACTTTGTCATTTCTTTAAAACAGGTTTGTGAGCAAAAAGCACCATTATTTTTATATTTGTTAATGTTCTTATACTGATTTCATTCATGAAAGATATTTTTACTAGGTATATAATTCTGAATTAATAATTCTGTTTTCTTTAAGCACTTTAGCTAACCTCCATAATTTCTGATTTCAGTTCTTTCAATCATTGCTTCCTTATTTATAATGTATCAATTTTTTCTCTATCACTGATTTATAGCAATTGATTATTGTATATCTGAATATGATTTTATTTAAATTTTGAGGTGGTTCTCCTACCTTTTTAATCTGTAAATTTATGTCTTTCATCAAGTTTAGGAAGTTATTTTCCAACAATTATTCTTTTCTTTTTTGCACCAATCACTTCCTTTTATCATTCAGGGGATTAAATGATACAAGTATAAGATTGTTTGATGTGGCATCACAAATCCCTTAGAATCTATACAGATTTTTTTCTCACTAATTTCTCTTTTTTTCAGATTAAAATTTCTATTGACTATATTCTAATTAACTGATTTTTCTTTTATCATTTGGCATTGAACCTGTCCAGGATGCTTTTGTTTGGTTTCGTTGTTCACAATACTTTATTTTTCAGTTCAAAAATTTTCTTTTGCTTATTTTTTTACAGCTTTCATATCTCGGCTGACAATTCTGTCGTTTCATTCATTTCAAGAGTGAGATCGTATTGAATTTAACTCAGATTAGGTATCTTTTCATTGTCTTTTCCCTTGAGAATTGGTCATATTTTTTTTATTTCTTGAATATTGAATAGTTTTTAATTGCATTCTGTTCATTTTCAGTATTATAGTGTGAACCTATAGGTCTTATTAAAATCTGTTGATATTTTCTGTGTTTTGTTTTTTTAGCTTGCTTAGGATTAGATCAACCTGCTTAGGATTAGACCTCAAGGGCTGATTACTTCTGTCAGTTCAGTTTTCACAGCCTCTGCTATGTTGTTGGTCTGCCCCTTGCAAGTATCCCTGAGGTTGGTCTCAGACCTGGGTGGAGGTTTACACAGCTGTGCATTGCTTCTTTGAGTGCTTTCCATACATGTGCAGTTTGAGTATATGTCCACACTTGTGTTGGTTCATAGATACACTAGAGATCCTCTTTTCCAGTTCTTTTATTATGGGAAAAACGGGGTTCTCTTAGAATTTTAGCCTTCCCTGTTATAGTTCAGTTCCATATAAGTGGGTCCATACTCAGGGCCAAGAAGCAAGAGAAAAGTGTGGGAAAATGGGGATGCCCCCATACTCTTTGCACATGAGATGCCTCATTTCCAGGTTCTATTAACAAAGATAAGTGAATTGGATTGGCCTCAAGACAGGGCCAAGAGAGAAAAGAAGAAAAAAGTGAAGATACTTCCTGGCATGCTTGGTCATTTTATTTGGTACTCTAGCAGAATGATGGACTTCTCTTAGAGATTTGTTTGTTTGTTTCTACCCATTAAACTGTTACTTTATCAGGTCCACAATTATGTCAAAGTTAGGAGATGAAGAAAATAAAAGTAAGAAACATACTGCCACTATTTGATCATTCTTTAAATTTTGATTTCCCTAGTCCTTCTGCTATTATTTACTTTTAAACATCCCCAGCTAGTTGCTTTTTTTCATTTTGTCTAGATATTTTAGTTTGAATCAGTGGGAGTGAGAGACTTTAGTTGGTTTAATCCATATTAGTAGAACTAAAAGTCCTTTTTTTATTTATTTTTTAGTTGATTCTTATATGTTTTATATTTCCAGGCATCTATCCATTTCATCTAAGGTTTCATATTTAGCATCAGAAAGCATTTTAATATATTTAATATATTGAAATATTTTGTATCTTCTGTACTTATGGTCTTCCCTTTTGCTCTTGATGCTGTGTATTTCAATTTTGTATTTATAGTTTTATAAGAAGTTTGATTATTTCATTAGGCTTCTCAAAAAACTAGCTATTTAAATACCATCTAATCTGTTTTCTATTTAATTAACTTCTGTTAACTTTATAATTTTATAAAAATTTGAATTTATTATTCTGTTTTGTTTTATAATTTCTTATTTTGAATGCTTAGTACATTGACTATAAGCACTTATAGCTACAAGTTTCTAAGTACCATGTTATTTGCTTCCTACAAGTATCATTGTTATATTTTCTTACTTGTTTTATACTGACTATATTCTAACATCTACTTTATTTTTTAACTTATAAGTTCTCTTAATTTGTATATTTAGTTTTCTTTCTAAGATGTCTTTCTTAAATTAATTATATGGTCATTGAAGGTCATCTCTATGATACCATTCCTTTAAATTTATCGATGCTAAACTTCTAACCTTGAATGTGCTCACTTTGTATAAATTTTGAGTGCATATTTAAAATAATGTGTAGTCTATAATTCCTGGTAAGATGTTGCTATTTACAACTATATAGATCAGCGGTTCTCAACCTGTGGGTCGCGACCCCTTTGGGGATCGAACGACCCTTTCACAGGGGTCGCCTAAGACCATCGGAAAACACATATACAATTACATATTGTTTTTGTGATTAATCACTATGCTTTAATTATGTTCAATTTGTAACAATGAAAATACATCCTGCATATCAGATATTTACATTATGATTCATAACAGTAGGAAAATTACAGTTATGAAGTAGTAATGAAAATAATTTTATGGTTGAGAACTGGGTTGAAAATATGCTTTCCAAAAAGAATATATCTTTGCCTATAAGTTACTCATGAGCACTGCCAACATTAAAATAAAATGTCTGCTTTAGAATTTTGGAGCATATAAGTTGTTGAATTTAGACTTCAATCCCCATGAGGTTTTCTTTGCAGATTTGAATTATTTCAGGGAAGAATTTTTCCGTGTATTTGATATTGAGTTTGAGGTAGGCAATTTACTTTCTACCCTATCCTATAGAACAGGTTTCTCTTTTTATCCTTTTTTAATGAATGTCAACTTTAGAGGTACCAGCTTTATGTGGAAGTTCTCTTGCTAGACATCCAAATTGAGTAGACCATAGAATTAATTTTATGTCACTTACTTCACAGAGCTACAGTAGCCTAAGTGCAAATTATCCTCAGTATCAGACAAACAAAAACAAATTTAAAAAAAAAAGAAAAGAAAGAAAAAGGATAAAGTTTTCGTTGTCTCTTCTATATAGGATTTTAGTTTTCACTTTATGTTGGCCTCTGTGGCTTTCTTCCTTTTCTGACAATTATACAATTTTTAAAAAAAATAGTTTTAAAATTACTTTTTTAAACATATTAGTTTCAATCAAGAGAGTTGTTCTGAGTATCTAGTCTGCTGTAATTCAGTTAAAATATATTTTTTGAAAATGGAAATATTACAATAAAAATGGCATTTGAGAAATATTAGTTGGAAATGGTATATGAAATAAATTAAAGGTCTTTCCCTGAATGTTTCAAAGTAACTATTGTATCTGTATAAAATCATCAGAAACACATCATTTGATATGTTCTAAACAATTGCAGCACGCAATGGTATGACTTAATGTCAGCCAGATTATTCGTTAATGAATTTTGTAAAAGGTCTCATGAGATATTTAGTACAGCAATTCTTTCATCGTCTTCATTGCTAATAAATAAATGCAATTTTGTCAATTTATCCACCATTATCTATGTTCATGTAGTTGAAGGTAATAAAGACCAGCCAAATTTTAAGAGCTCTCTGATGACTAGACAACAACAACAATGGAGTGTTTCTCTTGAAAACACTTCATAGACATAATACCAGGGTGAGAACCACCTTATTTAAACTTTAATGATCTGAGTTTATTTGTAACTTTATGTGTAATGGTAACCTTAGTGAAACAATAATTGATGCTTTATAATACAGCTCTCTCACTCACATACCAAGAATTTTTTGTTAGTTTCTTATTCCTTCAAGGAGTCATCTAAGCTGGTAGCCTATAGATTTTCAAAAACTTCTCTTTGAAATTTCTTCCATTTCAACTCAGCACTTTCTATCATTTCCATTCATTGTGCAAGTTTCTTCAATCATTATTTGACCATCTATGTCCTGGGCACTGTTCGGGATAGGTTATTGCCAATAGTCAATCAGGAGGCTTAGGCTGAAGAATCCCCCAGAAAAGAGGTCAGGGGAGCATATTTCAAACTGGGAGTGGAACTGTTGGATCTGTAATAATATAGGTTTCACTCTTTATCTTGACCTTAGTAAATATATATTTTATTTCTTATTAAAATTAGGGCATTGATGCCATCTTGCCTAAGAAAAATAAAAAAAGGAGTTGAAAGATTTAAGAAAAGCAAGCTTATTTATTGGGTTATAGGTATAGAACCAAGAAATTTCAATATGTTGAAAATATGACATTCATAGATGGTAGAAATAAATGTAATGTCTTACACTTAAGCTAACTAAATAAAGCAAAGGGTAGTTACGGTTTAAAGCAAAGCATACGGTTGACACAAAATGAATCTAATTTCAGGCTGCATTCAGTTGAGGTGACAAACTTACTTTTGCACCACTCGTCACAGAAATAGTGTGTTCATGTTTAAATAATGTTTTAAAGGAGACATGAACACATAGGAGAGGTAAAAAAAAGATTGCTTTCAACATTTATGCTATGTGAGGGGTAGTTAAAAAATATTGAGAATATTACCCTGGAGAAGCCTAGAATGAGGGTGGGGAAAAAGTGGGAAACATAAATATTGTTTCCCAATATCAGAAGGACTTTCACATAGACAACTGCCATATCTGAGCTTAATGAATGGAGGTGCATTGTAGTGGAAATGTACTATAGTAGAAGTGAAAGAAACTGGGTTCTAGTGTCAGTGCAGATCCTGTTCATACCACAATGATTCATTTTATAAATCTAAAATAAGAACATTTATGTTGATGGTTAAAACCTCTTTAAACTTTGACTTTTTATCATGTTAGAGACACTGATTAACATAAGAAAGAGTTACCCAGCATGATGCTTTCTGAAAAAGAAATGGGTTACTTCAAGTAACAATGAGTTTACAGTCACTAGAAGTATTTAAGGAGAAGAATGTTGAGGAAGAGATTTATGGACAGCGTAAATAGTTGGGCTATATTACCTCTAAAATCTTTGTCTACACTAAGAGTTTTTATGTAGAGTGATACCATTGTAATAAATCTAGTTATTAAATAACTGGAATGGAGCAAAGGGAAGGCCAAATATTATAGGCATGCCCAGTAAAGTCTGGGTGAAATAGGGAAGGTAATTGCCTATAAGTCACACCTGAGGGTCACTGCAAGAGCTGGAAGATTTGAGATACTTAATCTCCTAAACAAAGGAGTTCTCTCTCTCTTAGTCTCTTGTGCTCTTGGGACTCTTGGGGCACTTGTTGCAGGGGGCACACTCTCATGGCTCCCCTGCATTAGCGCACATGGCTCACAGCCATGTGGACCCCACACAATGGACCTATGGACCGCAATTAGCCTAATGCTATACTTGACCCAGCTCCAACATGGGACAGTAACTTTGGATACTGGCTCTACTTCTAGCTCTGCTAAATCCCCAGTTGCACCTGTTTCAGGACTGGATTAAGGGAAATGGGACCTTGGAAACCCAAGGATGTAATTCCATGCAAATAAAGCTTTCTACCTCATCTCATCTTCCTGTGGGGACCACTGGAGATGTTTATTCCTGCAGTATCCCAAGAATCCTACTACCACTAGCAACAGAGAAAGATAATCCATGCATTTCTCTGATAACACAGGCGGTGGTGAAAATAGATTTGGAAGCAGTTTTGAATTTAAAGAATGTTACCTCCATATCCTATATAATAAAAGCATAATATGCTAAGTGCCTGGTTGTCCAGACATCCCTTCAACAAATCATGGCGTAATATGCTAATGATATGCTAAGGCTGCTCAACTTCTTGCTATGATGTGCACTGGCCACCAGGGGGCAGACACTCCAACTGGTAGGTTAGCTTGCTGCTGGGGTCCGGCCAATCGGGACTGAGATGGGCCGGACATACCCTGGAGCCCTCCCATGGTCCCTCTCCTGCCAGCCAACCTCCTGTGTCCCTCCCCAGCCCTGATTGTGCACCAATCATGCACCAGTGAAGTCCCTTGGCCTGGTCTGTGCCCTCTTGCAATCCGGGACCCATCAGGGGATGTCAGAGAGCTGGTTTCAGCCTGATCCCACAGGCCAGGCCAAGGGACCCTACTGGTGCATGAATTTGTGCACCAGGCCTCTAGTATCCTTATAATTTTCGTTATTATCAGATCCTGTATACTCCTTCTAAAAAGGGATTGTAAGGGTTAATTTTATGTGTCAATTTGACTGGACCATAGAGTGCCAGATGTTTGGTTAAAATTATTCTAGGTGTGTGGTGAGGATATGTCTGGATGAGATTTACATTTGAAAGGGGAGATTGAGTAAAACAGTGAGTGGGCCTTATCCATTCATTGAAGGCCTAATAGAACAACAAGGTATAGTAACAGAGAATTTGCTCTCACTCTTTGTTTTTGAGCTGGAAAATTGATCCTCTCTTGACTTTAAACTCAGACTTGAACTAGAATTTATACTGTCTACTCTTTTGGTTCTCATGTCTCTGGACTCATACTGATTCTACATCATTGGCTCTCCTGAGGTTTCAGTTTGCCGACTGCAGATTTTGGGACATCTCAGCCTCCATAATCACATGAGTCAATTCCTTATAATAAATCTCTTTATATACTGTTTATCTGAGGAACCTTAATGTCGAGATTGTCTAAATACCTTACAGCTATAAATGCTGTTATCAGGTAGTATTGGCAATCATTTGTACTGGTGTAGTAGTATCTATACCATTCAGTGACACTGGTAGAAAGAAGAGAAAACCTAGATTTAAATTTTGGATTTACTACTCACTTTATTACCTTTTCTTATATTACTTTTTAAAAATATATATATATTTTATTGATTTTTGAGAGGAAGGGAGAAGGAAAGAGAGATAGAAACATCAATGATGAGAGAGTATCATTGATCGGCTGCCTCCTGCTGGCCCCCCACTGGAGATCAAGTCCACATGTGCCCTGACCAGGAATTGAACCGTGACCTCCTGATTCATAGGTCAGCGTTCAACCACTGAGCCAAGCTGCCTGGGTGCTG
>NW_006291728.1:1346756-1358589 GCF_000327345.1 Myotis davidii | reverse complement strand
AACACTCACCTTATCAGGGTTTATACAAATTAAATGGCCGAACACACTGTCTAGTGTATTATATGGCTCAAAAACAAGTGGTTGAATTTTGAGTATATTTAGTTTAGACATATTCCATAGTATTTTTTGAGCTCTGACTCTGGAGTCAAATAGAAATGGGCTTAAATCAGGGTTATGTTGTTTATGCTCTGTTTTATCTTAGCCAATTTATATTAGAGTTCTTAACATCAGTTTCCTAATCAATAAAATGGGAATAATGATGACAATTTTCTCATCAGGTTGCTATAAAGAATAAATGGCATAATACACATAATGTTACATAATATTCTTAGTAGTGTTAGGCACTCTAGAAATGTTAGCTTTTATTATTTTAATGGGTATATCTCCTGCACAACCTAAAGTGTGTGTAATTAACAATTTTAGGGCCCATGTCTTAAGTTTTCTATATAACCAACACTTGATAGTCCTTATCAAAGGAAAAAAAAACTATAAGTAATAGAAACTAATGAGTGCTGTGCAAACATGCATATTTGTCTTAGAATACAGCCAGACATGCATGTTTTCCATCTTTTTCTCTGTGTCTTCCTTCTGTCTCTGCTGCTAGCAGTGCAACCGCCTTTGAGGAGGAGGAGGGCAAGGATTGAAAGGTGATTGTATGCAGTGAGCGGAATTACTGCCAGGACAAGAGAAGGGAGAAGAGTCAAGAGGACACAGCAGGTGAAGAGCCCTGAGGTCTCCTGACTTCATCAATATATGTCATTTAAGAACATCCACATCATTTCAGAATAATCCTGTCAGAAATTTTTAGAGTGAATCATTTCCATCCTTACCACTGTGTATTTCCCAGGATACAGATCAAGGATGTGTAAGAGAGGCACAAGAAAGAATGTGAAATGTAATGAAGTTCCTGCGTTAACCCATTCTATTTCCTTGCTTTTTAAAAGTGCCCACACATACAATTGGCTGAAGAATCAGTGCAACGGAGGAAGGTCAGGGAGTGGAAACACAAATAGTGAAGAGAACTCTGCCAGCATTTGAGACATGAAGCATAAATAAGAGAGGTCTGTCCATCAATGTTTCTGAAATTTCTTCTTCCATTTAACAGGCACCACCAACCAACAAAATACTACTGAGTTCAGTTGAGTAAATGAGCTGCAAATCCTGTCTCCTCCACACTTGAGGGCAGAAAGAACTCTAGTCAAAGAACTGTGACTGCAGCTTGAATAAAAGCGTGGCCAGAGATAAGGTTCTTTAAAAGAGAAAATCATTTGCAGAATACAAAAAAGCAAATGAGAACAGAAAGAAATGGACAAATCCATTAAAGAAAATATAGTAAAAACTTAGCAGCTTCTCCTGGTTTTCTTTGTAGAGGAGATAGAGTGTGTGAGGCAAGGGACTCATTATCCTGCTCCTAGCGGGTAACTCATAAAGAACAGAAACTGGGGGTGCTGCTTAGAGACAAGCCCATTAGTTAGCACCACTCACCGCTTACATAATGGGGAGACACTGGAAAGATTCTCAGTATGTTTTAGAAGTTTTTCCACAGCCCACATACTAAATGCACAATTGGTCACAATGGATTTTCTTGTATTCTTACACACTTTGCATTTCAGGCACTCAAAATGGGAATATTGAAAGACAGATATCACTCCAGAGACAAAGGTGCATCATCTTCAGGTAAAAACAAAACAAAACAAAACAAACAGAAAAGCAGCAACAGAAGAGAGACACACTTTAAACATGACAATTACTGCTGAGACCAGCTTGTTGTTGTTTTTTTGTTTGTTGTTTTGGTGTGTGTGTGTGTGCAAGCACTTGAGAAATGAAGCATAAATAAGAGAGGTCTTTGTGTGTGTGTGTGTGTGTGTGTGTGTGTGTGTGTGTGTGTGTGTGTGTGTGTGAAGAGATCACTTTTAGTTCATTTTTCTAGGGGAAAATTGTTCCCCACCCTGTATGTAGGTCTTCCATCCCAATAATCTTTTTTTCTTCTTCTAAATTTAGGAAACCTACACCAAAAAGAGCAAACACATGTAATACTTACTCTGTGTAGTGAACATCTACATTGTGCCAGTTGTTGAGCTAAATGATGTATGTGTATATATATATATTTAGCTTTCTTTATTCCCACAACACACCAATGAGGCATGCACCATTGTTATCCTCTTTTTACACATGAGGATGCTAAAAATAGCTTATTCAACATTCTTGAAATCACAGAGTAAGTGAATGTGAGTCTTAATTTGAATCTAGATCTGGCTGACTCCAAAACTCATGTTTTAAATTACATCTTCCTCTCCAGTTTGGCTGCTACTGACTTCAATGTTCATACATTAGTGACCATTGACAACAGCTTGTCAGTACGTGTGTGGTTAAAAGATTTCATGCTTTCACAGCAGGCCTACTGACAAAAATGGCTATCTATCCCCTCTTCTTTCTGCCAGTTTATCTGTGTGGCTCATACACTCCTTTCAGTAATCCAAGCTAAAGTTATTCCAATGGGGAGCTTGCTATTGGGAACCAAGAAGGTTTTTATGAATTCTCACCAGCTCTTTCTCAGATCAACTGCCACAAATCCAGCACTCTCAATTGTCATGAAGGCACAGGGATGAAGATGACAGCTGTCTGTGTACATTAAGTAGGAATTGAGAAGCCTTGAAGGATAAATTTGCTTTCTTAATGATCTAATCTCTTTGGAGTTCATATATGGAGACTAAGCATCTGATTATATCCTATTTTGTCCTGTATATAATTATCCCATATGTGTCATTTTCATTTTACAAGACTGCATGAACTCTTTGGGCCCAGGAAATGTGCCTTATAATTCTTTCGTATTCTCCTTCCTCTAACTGGAAGCATAGTGTTGCACAAAGACGTGAGGAGAATGATACAAACACTGTGTTAGTTGGTTTTTACTGAATAAAATCACTCCAAAATTTAGTGACTTCAATCAATAACCGTTAGTTTGGTTCTGTATGTTGGTAGTTTGTGCTGGGCTTAGCTAGGCAGCTCTGATATCTGCTGGACTAAATCATGTGTATGCAAGTAGCTGCCAGTCAACCAGGCAGTTCCGCTTTGAAGGTCTGGTTGACTGCTGGCTCTGGCGATGTGATTGCCATGGGGCGGGGGAGGTAAACCAGGCTTTGTGTTTCTCATTATGTAGCAGACAGGTCTGGCAAGATTCTAAAAGTGAGAGTGAAAGTTTACAGGCGTTTTTATAGTCTAGGATCAAAACTGGCTAAGTTGCCGTTATATTTCATTGGCCAAAGGAAGTAAAAAAGACAGCCTCAGAACGAAAGGTTTCTGATATCCATATCTTGATGGGAAGGCTGAATAATTGCATTCTACTAGAAATGGTTCAAAATTGTTAACCACCTATTTTGTGAGAAGTACTTTTAAAGCTATATTAACAACTATGCTTGGAGGACTCATATAACTTGTCCAAACTCACACAAGTTAGTGACTTAGATTTGGTCAAATCTAAACACAGTGTTTTTTCCTGCCACTCAAAACTGTCTCTCTATTAAAGAATGTGTGTAAAACAATGTATCTCAATCAACTTGCTCAATATATTACTTTCAGCAACACTTCTTTGGCTACCATAACTTAAAACATAAGTTATTTTTCTCCATATCTTTCGATGATTATTATACCATTTTTCATAACTTGGGCATTGGGGTTCAAACCATGACTCCCCACTTACTACCTTACTAGTTCTGGGTAAATAGCATGTTTGAGTCTCAACAACCCTATCTGTAAAATAGAGACAGTAATAAAACCTATCATAAAAATGTGTTATGAAAATTAAACTAATGCATATAGAGAGTGACACAAGACAATAAATAAGTGCACATGTATATGTTATATATACATATTCACATATATGTGTATATATGCCTATATATTTATTCAAACAACATCTGTCAAGTGATATACTAATGGCATTTTTCTTTAATACATGAGAGAACCAGCCTATGTATGGAATAATAGAAAATATTAAAGATGGGAAAAGAGATGTAATAAATAAATGGCATAAGCTTTGCCTTCCCTTTATAGACAGCACTATCGAGATATTGGAAGTTTCCCTGTTAGAGATGAATTGTGAAAAAGAATGCCAAAGGAAATGGAGGTTTTATTTAAATAACTGTATTTTCTACAGTGTGTCCAGAGAAATGCCTTGGGGCTGAAACTTTGACATTTGGAGAAAGCTGCCTTGTTAAATAAATGTATATGTCATTACTTTGAAAGGAGGGCTCTAACTTTGTAGTGCCCTCTAACTTTAGAATTGTTACTATTGGAAAGGCAGATATGCTAAGAAATTATCTTGACTACCGCCTCACTTATTTTTAGACTATTGAATATTTAGGCTATATAAATGATGTTTGTTTCAAAATTTAAAAGGAAATTAAATATTTTAAGTAAACATTTGAAATAAAATTAAAAGGCTTAGAAATCTGAAAAAGTTATCGAAAACATTGTATCCCTATGTAGAGAAGACAGTTCTCCAAGTGTGAATGTGTGAGTCTTATTTCCACATAATATCTCAGCAAGACACATCCCAAGTTGCCAATGTTAACTTTATATCTCAGTATTATAATTTATAAGTAATTTTTTCTATCTTTTTAAGGTGAAAAACCTTATTTTAAAAAATCTTGACAGTCAATAATATAATATATTATGAGTTATAGCTGTAACATTTACTATAATTGTCTCTAATGGCTTGGGTATCCGCTTAGATTTTCAGGGTATAGTTAATAAGAAATGTTATAATAGCCTTCAAAATTTCTCTCACCTAGACCTTTATGGCTCAAGGAATTCATAAGCAAATTTCAAATATGAAAGTACATAATTCTGGGCATTTTTAAGTTATGTCAAACACCCTTCTCCTTCATTAAGGACAGCAGCAAAATAAAATTGGAGAAAATGACCTCTGGGGCTGTGTAAGTCCTTTTAGAAGCCCTTCTATATCCACTATCTCATTTGACCCTCTCTTTTGTTAATAAGGCAGATATTGACAGTTTTTATATTTATTTATATTAATCTGAAAGTTAACATAAAATTTTCCGGGTCAAGGCAGAATATTTTACTTATAGCACTAACCAGATTAGTTATTTTTTGCTTCAAATATTTTTCCTTCCCTGGTGAAATATGATGAAAGGCAGATGTCACCCTCCACATAATGGAAGAGAGCCTAGAAAATAAGAATCCTGAGAGAGGGATAGAAACTTAATCTCCCTAATGTAAATAAATTATCCTTGGAAGAGAGGATTCAGGGTTTTAAACTTTGGGATGTGAATAAGTATCTGTGGGTGGGGAAGATGAGCCAAATGTCTCAGGGTTGAAAATCCTTGGAATGTCTCCATGGCTCTGGCTCTCATCCTCCTTTGAAATGTAAGCACATACCTCTGGGGGGATAAATCTCTTACTATCTATTCAGTAATCCTTTAAATTACATGGTGTGTCCTTTAACTCAGATCACAGTAAAAACACTCACTGTGTAGAAACATAAAACCAGGGTCTTTACAGTCCCATGGGTGTCATAACGCCCATTTGATGGATGGAAAAACAGACACCTAAAAACATTAAATATTTCTAAGGACTGATCATTTAGAAGTGAGAGGAAAGTGCACACAGGTTGGGGCAAAAGTAGGTTCACAGTCATTTTTATGGACAATACTGCAATAATTAATAAATAATACAAGAATCAACTCTGTTTCACACACTCAAAACTGTAAACCTGCTTTTGCCCCACCCTGTACAATGAGTCATTATGTCTTGAAGTTTCATAACTTTATACCACACTGGGTTAAGAAACTCTATAAAATTTGTAAACAAGTAACTGAGATATGAGCCACTCATGCTCAGATTTTATTAGTAAGTCAAAATGTTTTCCCCTTAACTAACAAACACTTGAAATTAGCCATAAAGCCAAAATTGAGAGACTGGGTTTTGATTAGGTTGGTGGGAAGAAAAGAGCTTTGAAGCATGTTCTTCAAAGGCTGGAACAAAAGTGGAGGGGGGAGAACACTTAGAAAACTATGAGAAAATAAGTGTCCCTCTTAGTGGGGAGGACTTTAGATATAGGAGGTTTAGAAGGCGTGGAAATGTGCTCTTAACCAGCCAGCTCTGCTCACTTTACCATTTATCTATGGACCTCTATGCTAATGAAAATCACCTCTGTCATAGGTGTTCTATGATTTACTTAGCTCCTGGTATAATGAATGTATCCAGAGATATGTTTCTTTAAAAAACAAAACAAAACATACTTTCGGGCAATATTACAGAACAAAATATCATTGATCAGAAAAAGTTACTGTACTAATTCTATATAACAAAGAGGTAATATGCAAATTGACCCTCATGCCCTCATGTCACAAGATGGCCACCCCCACATTGTCACAAGATGGCCAGCAGGGGAGGGCAGTTGGGGGCAACCAGGCCTGCAGGGAAGGGCAGTTGGGGGGGATCGGAGCAGCAGGGGAGCAGTTAGGTGTCAATCAGACTGGCAGGGGAGTGGTTAGGGGGTGATTGGGCTGGCATCCAGAAGTGGTTAGGGGCAACCAGGCCGGAAGGCAGGAGAGTGGTTAGAAGCCAGCAGTCTCAGATTGTGAGCAGGATTGGGCCTAAACCAGCAGTCAGACATCCCCTGAGGGGTCCCAGATTGGAGAGGGTACAGGCTGGGCTGAGGGACAACCCCCCCCCCCCCGCATGAATTTTGTGCACTGGGACTCTAGTATTTAATATCCAGGCCACCACTCCCATATATAAAATAGGTCATTTTTTTCAAAGTTTTGATCATATATCTCTTTTATTAATAAAACATTTTTGTTAATGAATTCACACCCCAATATATTTTTGTTTCTCATTCATATACATTTATATACTACCATGTATGATTATATATATATATATATATATTTAAAAAGCATAAAAATGAAAGTTATTAAACAATTAGTTTAAAAATAAGTAGAGTTTTAATATTTATTTTTTCTGTCTATCTGTAAGTTATCTTGTATATCATGTGGGCAACCAATGTCCACTTGAAAAATTACTAGAATGTATGATAGTACTTACTACAGTCTAAATCAGAAAAAAGTACTACTGAATCACTGTGTAAGCTGTTATTTTTTCACTTATTTCTAACCATCTTATACCATTCCAAATGTCTCTTATATTCTTTCCAGTTTTCCATGTATTTATTTATCACTATGCATTTCAATTGATTTGTCTGTCTTCCAGTTCACCAATTCTCTTTTCTGCTCTAATTTTCTGTTAAACTCAACTATGTATAGTGTTTTTTTTAATTTCAGGTACTGAACTTTTTAATTATAGAATTTCCATTGGATTTTGTTTTGTTTGTTAATTGATTCAAATTCCCTAGAGGAACTCTCCATATTTTCATCTATTTTCTACATCTTTCACTTTATTTTATTGAATATATTAACCATGGCTACTTCGTAGTCTTTTTTTGCTAGTGCCAATATCTGGATCATCTTTGGGTCTTTTTCTATCATTCTCTTTATCCTGGATTTTGTGAATTTGGTATTGTTCTTGGGCATGCCTTTTACATTTCTGTTGAATATCAGACCTTATGTATGAAAATGTGTCGATTATTTGAATGATACACTTTTTCTTCAGAAGATTTTATTTTCTTGCAAGGCACATAGGGTAGAAGCTAATAACTATTCAACCAGAGATTAGCTATTTTGAAGATATGCTACAGTACAGGTAAGTCTCCAACTACCTCTGATCACTTATCCTCTAACATAGCTTTCTGGTGGCCATAACAAAGAGACAAGGATTGACTGAGATCCCTCTCCACTCAGCAGATATGTCTCCATAGCACCGTAAGATTGCTAAATATTCTAAAATGGTTTTCCAAAGACTTTCTGCTTAGCTACTTAATTAACCTTTTGCCTGACAAAACTGTAGGATTTAGCAAATCTTATTAGGGTAAACCAGCCCCATTCCACTGTTAGTGGGAACTTGGACCCTCAAGACTTTAGGTTTTGTTTTGTTTTGTTTTGTTTGTTTTCCCGTCTGCAGGCCAAAGAAGTTATCAAAAACTCTGCTCTTTTGTTTTGTGCTTCATAGCAGTCTTTCTATTTGAGTAGGGAATAAGGGAGTGGACGTCCAGAATCTCAGCCTTTTGCCTTATTTTCAGTATTAGCAAATGTCTAGAGAATAAAAAAGTATAGATGCAGAATGTCACCTCACCTCTATATGGACCCTTCTTCTCCAGAATCTTATCTCCTGAAGCTCTTGTTGCCTCAATAGTTTTCTGATGCAGATTATCTGTCTATCTATCTATCTATCTATCAATCTATCTATCTATCTATCTATCATCTATCTATCATCTATCAATCATCATCTTTTTATAAATTTAAATTTATATTAAATTAAATTATATGTGTAACTATATTATGTTTACATATATGCATATGTGTGCTTTTTGCAGGAGAGTTTCTATGCCACAAGCTATTTTAGTTTAGAACAAATCAGCATTTCTCAAATCTGTATTTATGTTAACATCATCTTAAGAATTATTTTAAAATACAGATATGCAGTTTTGCCATAAACCAAATGAGTCAGTATGTCATAATATGGGACTAAGGGGACTAACTACTTAAAAAAACATGCAAAAAAACCTTTAGGTGATATGTATGCCTCCATTCTGAGATTAACAATTGGGTATAGGTGACCTCAAATGCCTTTCCAGCTCCAACATGTAATTATTTATTATATTTTGTATTAAGATGAGAAAAAATGAAGCTTAGGAATTCTGCTATATGCACATATAACTGTGTAAGTGAAAAACTTTACCTTGTTCATCTAACACTTTCCAAAAAATATAACAACTGTCTTTTGTTGTACTTGATTTTAAAGTCAAACAAAAATCTATAAAGCATTTGGTTTTATCAGCATTTCTGCTAACATCACAACCCTCAGGGATTCTTAGTTTTGTGGTTATTTCCCTTTTATTTATACATATGTGAGAGAGTGCAGTTTTCACATAATGGCTGTAAAACATGAATTCTTCAGCAAATTAACAATTATTTTTAGATGTTTTGGTGACAATACTTTCTCAGTAAGTTTTCAGTGGCCCATATGGGTCTCAGTTTTATCTCTGTGTATGCATTTTTTCAATAACTGAAGATTTAGGTGATTAAGGTAGCATAAGGAAGGACAATACATCTCCCAGAAGGAAGGTATTGTGCCTATGTCCTTATCATGATATAGTGCTAAGCAAAACATCATATACTGTTTCTATATAAAAGCTTTCAAATATTTAATGTTTATAGAACATGAATTCTTTCATAATATGATGCATCTTTGCTGGGTAATTTAGCTCCAAATATTTCTTGTAATTTAAAGAAATGAGGATTGTACTTGGGTAATGTTCTCCACAGAAATTATTGTTATGCTTCCAATTTGAAAGAAAAACTACCTCTCAAGAACAAAGGGCAAGAGATTACAATTTGAAATGCAATAATATAAGCCTTGGATGTGTGTATGTGCGTGCATGTGTTGAAAGAGAGAAAGAGGGAGATACAGCGATAGAGACAGAAAATGCAATACTGTTTGTAGCTGCCTGAGTCTATCTGTCAGGTAAAATCTAATATCCCCCCTAGTTTCATGACCAGTGAGTTTCTTCATTGGAGAGATTCTTCAGATGAAGAAACAGGTTTCAAAATTTGAAGGAGTAATTCAAAGAAAAAATAAGGTAATATCTGATAGATAGATTGGCTGATAGTGAAGTTATATTTTAAAACCTGGTACTCAAAATCAAAGCAAAGGTAAACACATACACAACAACAACAACAACAACAAATTAACTATCTACTAAATCTATATAAAACTTCGGTATTCACTAAATTCACATTAAATCAATCAATCACCAAGCACTTGTTGAGTGCATGCACCTGAACTTTAAAGGAAATTTAAGTTTCTACTCATATGTAATGAAAATAAGTGGAGAAAATTGGCCAGAAATTTTGCACAATCTCTGTGCTAGAGGTATTTAAAAGATCATCTAACCCGAACCTTATTTAATGTGTGAATCTACAATAGATCATGTAGCCCATTTAAGGAAGTGTCTTCTACTAAAAAAAAAAATAATAATAAAGAAAATCAACAAAATTTTAGAAAGCTATCTTTATAGGTCTCCTCACAAACTTCCATCCCTTAGCACTAATTTTGCATTGTAACTCATTAGTGGATCTTGCTTATAGAGTTTGTTTCTGATTATCCAAACTTGGGAGGTTGGAATGAAAAGATTGGGCAGGTTTCAGTCAATTTATAGAAATAGCCTTACCAAGATTGTTTTTTATTATTTTGAAAAAGTCAGAAGCCAATACCATATTAATGTTAAGAATTTAGATAGTATACTATTAGATAGTCAGGCATCAAAAAGTAACATTGTAGGAATACGTCCATTTCCTCCAGATTGTCTACTTTGTTGGAATAGAGATGTTCATTGTATTGTTTTTAGCAATACTTTGTATTTCTGTGGGATCTGTTGTTATTTCGCCTCTTTCATTTTGGATTTTGTTTATTTGGGTCCTCTTTCTTTGCTTCTTGGTGAGCCTGACTAGATGTTCATCAATCTTGTTTATCCTTTCAGAGAAACAGCTCTTGGTTTCATTGATCTTTTGTATTGTTTTTTGGTCTCTATATCATTTATTTCTGCTTTGATCTTTATTATCTCCTTCCTTCAGCTCACTCTGGGCTTTTCTTGTTGCTCTCTTTCTAATTCTTTAAGTTGTAGAGTTAGATGATTTACTACCACTTTTTCTTGTTTTGTGAAATAAGCCTATAGAGCTATAAACTTCCCTCTCAGGACTGCTTTCATTGTGTCCATTAGATTTTGGGTTGTTGTGTTTTTATTGTCATTAGTTTCCAGGATGTTTTTAATATCTTCTTTGATGTCTTCAGTAACCCAATCATTGTTTAATAGCATATTCCTAGAAAAATACAAACTTCCAAAACTCAATCAGAAAGAATCTAAAAATCTCAATAGGCTGATAACTATGGAAGAAATTGAAGCAGTTATCAAAAAGCTTCCATCAAACAAAAGCCCGGGGCCAGATGGCTTCACAGGGGAGTTTTACCAGACATTCAAGGAAAAACTAAAACCTATCCTCCTCAGACTATTCCAATAAATGCAAGAGGAAGGAACACTTCCAAGCTTATTCTATGAAGCCAGCAGTACACTATTACCCAAACCAGATAAAGACAACACAATGAAAGAGAATTATAGGCCAATATCCCTCATGAACATAGATTCCAAAATCCTCAACAAAATCCTAGCAAATTGGATCCAGCATTACATCAGAAAGATCATACAACTTGACCAAGTAGGATTTATCCTGGGGATCAAGGATGGTACAATATCTGCAAATCAATAAACGTGATACATCACATAAACAAATTGAGAGATAAAAAAATAACATAATCATATCAATTGATGCAGAAAAAGAATTTCACAAAATCAAGAACCCTTTTTTGATAAAAACTTTCAGCAAGGTGGGAAGGGATCATACCTCAACATAATAAAGGGCATATATGACAAACCTATAGCCGGCATCATACTCAATGGGCAAAAACTAAAATCATTTCCCCTAAGAACAGGAACAAGACAGAAATGTCTGCTCTCACCAGCTCCTATTTGACATAGTACTGGAAGTACCAGCCATTGTGATCAACAAGAAGAAGACAGAGAGACACAGCTGACTCTCATAGCCAGTTAGCCTGGAGGTCAAATCACCCCCAACAACAATAAAGGCTTAACCACAACAAGACTGCGCTCAAAAACCACTAGGGGGTGCACCAAGAA
>NW_006291728.1:1343996-1345920 GCF_000327345.1 Myotis davidii | reverse complement strand
TTTGTCGCAGATGACATGATACTTTACATAGAAAACCCTAAAGACGCCATCAAAAAATTATTAGACTTAAATGAATTTGGCAATGTAGCAGGATACAAAATTAACACTGAGAAATCAAAAGGATTTCTATACACCAATAATGAACTTACAGAAAGAGAGACTTAAAAGGCTATCCCATTTACCATCGCACCAAAAAAATTAAGATACCTAGAAATGAACTTGACTAAGGAGGTAAAAGACCTATACGTGGAAAACTACAGGACACTGAAAAAGGAGATCGAGAAAGACATAAACAGATGGAAGAACATTCAGTGTTCATGGATTGTAAAATAAACATTATCAAGATGTCCATATTACCCAAAGCAATCTATTGATTCAATGAACTCCCCGTTAAATTACCAATGGCATATTTCACAGACCTAGAACAAACTTTTCAAATATTCATTGGGAATTTAAAAAGGCCCCGAATAGCTGCAGCAATCCTGAGAAAGAAGAACAAAGCAGGTGGGTTCTCAATACCAGATATCAAGCTGTACTACAAAGCCACTGTTCTCAAAACTGCCTGGTACTGGCACAAGAACAGACATATAGATCAATGGAATAGAATAGAGAACCCAGAAATTGACCCAAACCAATATGTTCCATTAATATTTGACAAAGGAGGCATGAACATACAATGGAGTCAAGACAATCCCTTCAATAAATGGTGTTGGGAAAATTGGTCAGACACATGAAAACAAAATGAGACTAGAACACCAAAGTACACCATACACAAAAATAAACTCAAAATGATAAAGGACTTAAACGTAACATGGGAAACCATAAAAATACTAGAGAAATCCACAGGCAACAAAATCTCAGGCATATGCCTAAGCAATTTCTTCACTGATACCTCTCATTGGGCAATGGAAACTAAAGAGAAAATGAACAAATGGGACCACATCAAAATAAAAAGCTTTTGCACAGCAAAAGAAATCATCAACACAACAACAGTAAAGCTCACTGCATGGGAGAACCTATTTGGCAATGTTATTACCGATAAGGGTTTAATCTTTAACATTTACAGGGAACTCATACAACTTAACAAAAGGAAGATAAGCAACCCAATCAAAAAATGGGCAACGGACCTAAATAGATACTTTTCAAAAGAAGACCAAGAGACATATGAAAACATGTTCAAAGTCACTAATCATCCGAGAGATGTAAATCAAAACGACAATGCGATATCATCTCACACCTGTCAGAATGGCTATCATCAACAAATCAACAAACACCAAGTGCTGGAGAGGATGTGGAGAAAAAGGAACCCTTGTGCTCTGCTGGTGGGAATGCAGACTGGTGCAGCCACCATAGAGAACAGTATGGAGTTTCCTTAAAAAACTAAAAATGGAACTCCCATTTGACCCAGTGATCCCACTTCTAAGAATATATCCAAAGCAAATAGAAACACCAATCAGAAAGGATATATGCACCCCTATGTTCATAACGGCACAATTCACCATAGCTAAGATGTGGAAACAGCTTAAATGCCCATCGGCAGATGAGTGGATTAGAAAACTATGGTACATCTATACAATGGAATACTAGGCTATGGTAAAAAAGAAGGAATTCTTACCAGTTGCAACAACATGGATGGAACTGGAAAGCATTATGATAAGTGAAATAAGCCAGTCAGAGAAAGATAAATATCACATGATCTCACTCATTTATGGAATATAATGAACAACATAAACTGATGAACAAAAACACATCCAGAGACAGAGAAACATTGATCAGACTGTCAAACTTCAGAGGGAAGGTAGGGGAAGTTAGGGGTAAAGAGGAGAGATTAATCAAAGGACTTGTATGCATACATATAAGCATAACTAATGGACACAGATAGCAGGGGGGTGCGGGCATGAGTGAGGAGGTGAGTGGGTAATGC
>NW_006291728.1:1324005-1343867 GCF_000327345.1 Myotis davidii | reverse complement strand
GACAGATAAAATAATGTTCTGATTTATTAAATTTGTCTTCTTGGGAAAAATAAAGTAGTTGAGACAAAAGTAGTGAGATCTCTTCTAAATTATCTGGATTTTTGAAGGAAAAAAAACCACAATACTAGATAAGCCTCCTTTTTTTTGAGGTAACGGACTTCTGAAGAAAGACCAGTAAGAAGCTGGTTTTGCATTGATAATTTGGAGAAAATGTAAAAATTTGGTAAAATGTCAAATCTTTTGTATATGCAGTTTTATTCAGATTTAATTCATATACCATATACTTTTCTATTTAAAGTGTACAGTTAAGTTTTTAGTATATTTATGGAGTTGAGCAACCATCACTGCAATCTAATTTTAGAGTACTTCTATCACCTCAAAAGAAACCCCATATCCATTAGCAGTTATCCCTAGTCCCCCACACCACACCCACTTCTGGAGAACCCACTTTATCTCTCTATAAATTTGCCCAATCTGTAGATGTTATATAAATGAAATCATACAGCAGATGGCCTTTTTGTATATTGCTTCTTTTATTTAGCATACTATTTTAAGTTTCATCCATGTTTGTAGCACTGTTAAAATTGTATTCTTTTTTATTTTCAAAAATAATATTTATTTGAGAGTATATAGCACCTTTTCTTTATCCATTCATCAATTAGTGAACACAAGGTGTTTCCATATTTTTTACTATTATGAGTAATGCTGCTATTAACATTTGCATGCAATTTTTTGTGTGAAGGTATGCATTTATTTCTCAGGAATGAAATTGTTGGGTCATGTTGTAACTTTATGTTTAAGTTTTAGAGGAACTGGCAGACTGTTTTAAAAAGTGGCTAAACAATTTTCTATCCCAGTAGCAGTGAATGAGGTTTTAATACCACTACATCCTCACCAAAACATATTACTGTCTTTTTTTAATACTCCTACCAGGTGTAAAGAATGTATTATTTTAAATTTGATTTCCATTTTCCTAAAGACTCATGATATTGACAATCTTTTATGTGCTTATTGGTCATTCATATATCTTCTTTGGTAAAATATCAGTTCATAACATTGCCCATTCATCTTATTATTATTGAATGTATGAGCTTTTGAATATTCTAGATAAACATCCTTTAACAGATATGATTTACAAATATTTCCCCTATTATATGGGTTATTTCTTTACTTTATTATATAATTTTATCACAAAAGCTTTTAATTTCAATGAAGTCCATTTTATACATTACAATTTTTTCTCCATCAAAAATTTTTATTGTGAGTTTTTATTTAATTAAATTAAATAAAATTATATAAGTTTCAAGTGTACAATTCTATGATACATCATCTGTATATTGCATCGTGCGCCCACCATCCAAAGTCAAATCTGTCACTATATATTTGAGCCCTTTTGCCCAAACTGAAAGCAAGAAATGAACAAACAAGAAAGAAACAAACAAAAACTCATTTATTTACTCTTTGTTTTGTTTGTACTTTTGGAGCCATAGTTACGAAACTATTAACACAAGATCAGAAATATTTACTCTCATGTTTTCTTCTAAGAGTTTTATTGTTTTAAATGCTAACAATTATGTCTAGAAGCCATTTTGAGTATGTTTTTTTAATTTGTTGAGAATGGGCTCCAAGTCATTATTTTACATAGATATCCAATTTTCCCAGGATAATTTATTAAAAGGCTATTGTTTCTGAACCGAACTGTCCTGGCACTTACTTGTTAAAAATAAACTGACCATAAATGTAAGGGTTTATTTTTAGACTTTAAATTCTATTTCATTATATGTCTATTTTTATGCCAGTATTGTTCTGTCTTGATATCTGTAGCTTTTTAGTAAGTTTTGGAAAAAGAAAGTGTGAGTGTATTACAAATTTGTTTATTTTTCAAGATTGTTTTGGCTATTCTGGGTCCCTTGTATTTACATATTAATTTTAGGATCATCTTCTAAATTTCTTCTCAAATGCCAATAGAGATTTTGATAGGAATTGCATTGAATCTGTATATGAACTTGGGAGAGTATAACCATATTATTATTATTGCCTTCCTATCCGTAAACATGGGATGTCTTTCCATTTATTTTGATGTCTGTTAATTTCTTTCAATGCTGTTTTGTAGCTTTAGTGTACAAATCTTGTACTTCTTTTGTTAAATTTATTCATAGATATTTATTTTTAAAATTTTAAATTTTTTATCCTTATTGTTGGGAATATTACATGTCTCCCCATTTGTCCCCCCCACCCCATTGCTCCCTTCCCCAGTTCTCACCCTGTCCCAGGCCTTCACTAGCCTATTGACTGTGTCCATGAGCAATGCATATCTTCATATAAGTTCTTTGGTTAATCTCTTTTCTCCACCCCCCCACCCCCAACTCCTTTCCCTCTGAGATTTGCCAGTCTGTTCCATGCTTACATGTTTCTGGTTCTATTTTATTCATTAGTTTATTTTGCTCTCATTAGATTCCACATATAAGTGATATCTGTCTTTCTCTGACTGGCTTATTTTGCTTGGCATAATAATCTCCAGGTTCCTCCATGCTGTCTCAAAGGGTAATAGATCCTTCTTTTTCACAGCTGCATAGTAAATATACCACAGCTTTTTAATCCATTCATCTACTGATGGACACTTAGGCTGTTTCCAGCTCTTAGCTCTTGTGCTATACCTAGTTATTTAATTATTTTTGATGCTAGTGTAAAAAGGATTGTTTCACTTCATTTCTAGATTGTTCATTGCTAGTATATATTTTGAGTGTGTCTTTTTTATAATTATATCATTTGCAACTGATAATTTTACTTCTTTCTCCCCACTATGGATGCCAATCATTTCTTTTTCTTGCTCAATTGCCCTAGATAGAACCACCAATACAATGTATAACCAGTCCTGACTGGTTTGGCTCAGTGGATAGAGTGTCAGCCTGAGGACCAAAGGGTCCCGGGTTTGATTCCGGTCAAGGGCATGTACCTTGGTTGCGGGCACATCCCCAGTAAGGGGTGTGCAGGAGGCAGCTGATCGATGTTTCTAACTCTCTATCCCTATCCCTTCCTCTCTGTAAAAAATCAATAAAATATATATATATATTTTTTTTTTTAAAAAAAAGAAGTGACAAGTGCAGATATGCTTATCTTATTCTTGATCTTCAGGGGAAAGCATCCAGGCCTTCACTATTTAAAACATAAAAATATGATGTTTGTTTTGGGCTATTATCTATGTCCTGCATCAGGATGAGAAATTTCCCTTTTATTTCTAGTTTGATGAATGCTGTATTAATCATGAAAGCACGCTGGAATTGTTTCAAATACTTTTAATGCATATATTGATAAGATCGTATGAGTTTTGTTCTTTATCCTATCAATATGGTACATTTCCCTAATTTATTTTCAGGTATTAAACTAAACTTGCATTGTTGGAATAAATCCCCCTTACTCATGGTATATAATCATTCTTTTAATGTTATCGGATTTGTTTGCTAACATTTTGTGAGAATTCTTATGTCAAGTTTATGAGGGATATTGGCCTATAGCTTTGTTCTGTATTGATGTTTTTATCTGGATTTGCTATCAAGGAGGTACTACCCTCGTGGAATGAATTAGGAACTGTTATATACTCCTCTAAGAATTTGTAATCATATTATTTTTTCAATAAATATGTCATAGAACTCACATTATACCATCTGTGCCTAGGTTTTACTTCGTGGGAAGTTTCATTAATTACTAATTAATTTCTTTTAAATATATTTTATTGATTTTTTTACAGAGAGGAAGGGAGAGGGATAGAGGGTTAGAAACATCCATGAGAGAGTAACATCCATCAGCTGCCTCCTGCACACCCCCCACTAGGGATGTACCCGCAACCAAGGTACATGCCCTTGACGGGAATCTAACATGGGACCCTTCAGTCCACAAGCCAACATCTATCCACTGAGCCAAACCAGTTAGGGCTATTTGTTTTACAGTAGATTTTTTCAGATTTTATAGTTCTTATTGAAATAGTTTTGATAACTTATGACCTTCTGGGAATTTGTCCTTTCACCTAAATTGTTAAATGTGTTGGTATAATGTCATTCACAGTATTCCTCTATAATCTTTTTAATTTCTAAGTGCTTAGTGGTTATATCCTCTCTATTATTTTTAATTATTAGTATAATTTGTGTCTTCTCCCTTTTTGTCTTCGTCTAGCTAAGGGTTTGTCAAATTTGATCTTTTTGAAGGACTGGCTCCTGATTTCACTGATTTTCTCTATTATTTTTTCTGTGTTCTCTTTCTTAAATTTATGTCTAATCTTTATTATTTCCTGCTTTTTGCTCATCTTAAGTTTGGTAGGGTTTTTTTCTAATACAGTAATTTAAAGTTATGAATTTCCTTCTAAATACCACTTTTGTTGCATTTCATAAATTTTGATATGCTGTGTTTTTATTTTTATTCAGATCAAAACACATTCTATGTTCCCTTGTGATTTCTTCTATTATCTATGGGTTATTTTGATGTTGTTAAATTTAAAATATTTGTGGATTTTCAATATTTATTTCTGCTGTCTCTACTTCCTTTTGCTGTTAAATATATATTATTGATTTCAGAGAGGAAGGGAGAGGGAGAGAGAGATAGAAACATCAATTGTGAGAGAGAATCATTGACCAGCTAACTCCTGCACACCCCCTACTGGGGATCCAGCCTGCAACCCAAGCAAGTTCCCTGACCTAGAATCGAACTATGACCTCCTGGTTGATAGGTCGATGCTCAACCACTGAGCCACACCAGCTTGGATAGTTTCACTCCTTTTTGTTCTGTGATCATATGCTGTGTGATTTAATTATTATATTTTTATTTACTGAATCTTGTTTTATGATTTATCATATGGTATATCCTGGAGAATATTCTGTGCATTCTTTAGAAAAGTTTGTATTTTATGTTTCGGTAGGATGTTGATAAATGACTAGTAGGTCAAATTGGTTGATAGTGTTGCTTAAGTCTTCTATATCTTGCTAACATTCTATTTGGTTGTTCTATCAATTATTGAGAGTGGAACATTAAAGCATCAACTATTATTTTTAGATTTTCTCTTTCTGTCCTTGATTCTTTCAGTTTGAGATGAATATATTTGGAAAGGTCTATTGTTAGCTACATATATGTTTAAAATTGTTTCTGTGCCAGATAATTTGACTATTTTACCATTATAAAATGTACGTTGCTTCTAGTGAAAATTTTTGTCTTAAAATCTGTTTTGTCTTATATTATTACTAGAGGCCCAGTGCATGAAATTTGTGTATGGGTAGGGTCCCTAGAGGCTGCCGGCTGCTGGATGGGGCCTCCCTTCGCACCTGCCTTGGCCTGGCACCGCCCACTCACCTGCTCCACCATCCCACCACAGTCCTGATCTCATTGGGGCTCATCGGGGCTGGCAGCACCTCCCCTGCTGCCCACTACCAGTGCTGCATCACTGACTCCCACCATCTTCTGTGCTGCCCTCTGGTGGTCAGCGCACATCTAACTTCCAGTTGGTCGAACTCCCGCCCATGGGGAAAATTTGCATATTAGCCTTTTATTATATAAGATACACACTTCAAACTCTCTTTAGTTTCTTTTTGCACCACATTTTTTCCATCTTTTTACTTTCAAACTATTTGTGTCTTTGAATCTAAAATGCCTCTCTTGTACATAATATATAATTGGGCCATATTTTTTTTTTTACCTGTATATGGTCTATACTTTCCCATTTCTTTGTGTCATACTTTTTTTGTCAAAAACTGTAAATTTTATATAATATTATGTGGTAACTTTGTAAATCATATTCCCTCATCTTGTATATGTCTGTTGTTGTTGCTAAGTTTTTGTCTTGATTTTTGTTTTCTTTTGAGTGGGGAGAAGACAGTGTTATTTATTTCTTATGTAATGTTTCTGGGTTAAATTCCTAAAGTCTGTATTCTCTTTAGTCTGAGGTCACTGAAGTCTCTGCTTGGTTGTGTTAAGTGGTCACTTAATAATTGTTCAGAAATTTCCTTAAATGCCTTGAACCATAGGTCACACACACTTTGCTGAGTAGCTATGTGTGTGTATATAATGAATGCAACATTGCAGTGGACAATTCACAACATTGCCTTAACCTTCACTTACAAGGACTCAAGGTCAGGCAGGGGTGAAATATTAGGGTTTTCTCTTATTATCTTCCTGGGAATGTACACAATCCTGCCCATTTGCATAGCCCTCTAGATTCCCAGAAATATGTGGAAGCTTTTCAAAGCTCCCATGGATATCTTGTTCTCAGATCTTCCTTTTAAATGCTTGCAGGGTCTCTTGTATGCCCCAACTCATATTATGGCCTTAGGGGGCTGTAATGTTAAACAATTGCAGCTATTTCTTTTTAAAAAGCACCCTGGGGATATGGATTTTCCTTTGGAACAAGCTCTGAACCAGATCAAATAACAAGAACACACTATGAATGGGGCTTTCACCGGGAGCTGCAAAACAGGTCAAATTGTGACAAAGCTCTAGGGATTAGGCTTTTCAGGAACTCCAAACACAGTCTTCCCCAACCAGTAACTGAAAGACTACACTTTTTCACAGCTACCATAGAACTGGAGAGAGGGACATGTGAATAGGCCAAGTTAAAAAGTGTCCTAAATTATACTGGGTTTTTGTTGGTTTTTTGTGTGTGATTTTTTTGTTTGTTTGTTTTTTACTGTGGTTCAGTAGTTTTTCTTGAATAAACTCTCTTCAGATTGTTGTTATACTTTGGTTAATTTCCTGAATCCCCAAAATCAAAATGTTAATTTTTATCATGCTGTGGTTTTATTCTTTTATGGAGCGGTAGATTTAGAAAGACCCTCAGTCTACCATTCTGAGTTACATCTCTCAACTGGATTTTTAAGCTAAAACATTGTATTTTTTCGGATTCTTAGATTCATCTCATTATTTCAGACCACTGAATTCGTTTTAGTACATGTTGGTTACATAATATATTAACTCATCCAATCATATTGAGAATGTCCTTATCTTAATCATTAGTTAAATTATTTGATTTACCTTTAGAAGATATAGATTGCCAAAATCCTGCAGGCTCCTGTAAAGACCACCTAGTGAAGAAGTTTCAGATTTCAATTATCCATGTTCTTTTCAAATATGCCCTTTATCACACTGTCCTCAATCCTACTGCTCAATGACAAATATCTAAATGTATATTATATGCAATTTCAGCTGGACAGCATTTAATTAATATAGGAGCTCCTCAGTTTATAACCTTAGATATAATTTGGAGTTGTATCTTTTACAAACTTAAATTATGCACATGCTATTACATAGGTCTTTGTTGCAGAGTTGGACTTAGAGAATAGAAACTTTAAATAGAATGAATAATTCTGCTTGCCATTCCACTCAAATAGCATATGCCATAGTGTGATTGTGCTATGGTACATATGACTGCGTGATCTTCTCAGTTAGTCTAAGTTTCAATATACTTCCAATATTGCAAACATCTTGCCGTGCTCAGTGTGTTCCTTATTTTTAAGATATGTATTTTTCTTGCAATATGGCCCCTAAATGCAATCCAAGTATTTTATCTGGTGCTCAACGGAAGACACAGCAATCTGTTCTGACACAGGAGGAAAAACTGGCTATATTGGTCTTACTGAAAAATAATATATAGCTCTCAAACATTATACTTCCCTAGAATAATTATAGATGTATTCCATTGATGCCTTTTGAGCCAACTTTATAATTCATGCCCAGATACATCTATGCCATATAGCGAACCTGGATCATTCCAGGGAAATCTTGCCTTGAACAGTGGCAATTGCCTCCATTTTTCACTTTATTTTCCAGTTTATCCTTCAGTGTTGGCAACAAAATACAATCCAGATGAGAGAGACATAGCAGAGGCTGCGTCCTATGAAAATTGAATTTTTCTTTCTTTCATCAAAATGGTGCCCTTTCCTGTGGATGCATTATATATTGTCCTTTTGGCTCAGTTCACTAGATAGACCCAAATATTTTCAGTATGCTACCATTCAGTTGCAAACTCATCATAGTGATCCCTCAATAAAAGCTGATTATAAACTAAGCACAAGGTGAATAAAAGCTTGTCTGTCTATAACACGACATTTTTTAGATACTCCGGAGGCAGAGTTGAATTTCTGCAATGACCTTGATACCAGGGTTTCGTGATAATCATGCTGTGCAATGTGGTATTCTAATTCTTGTTTAAAAGCTGCGGGTAGGCAGGCCTACAATTTCTAAAGAGTAAGCCACCAAGAGTTGCACGCTCAGGAAAGTTACTTAAAGAAATGAAATGTTTGTTGAGTGAAATAATTCCCTTTCATATTTTGATAGCTTTGTTGCTTGAGAGGATTTGGCATTTTTTTTTTAAAGCAGAAAGTTGAAGATTTTTTCTTTCCTTACTGAGCAGTATTTTCAGACCATGGTAGTAGTATTCAGACTTCCTAGCTCAGAATTACCCATAAAAATGACAAAGACTGCAGATTCTCTGTCCTCTCCACCATTTTATGAAATATTCCCATATGATTCTGATACAAACTACCTCCAGATAATTCTAATATAAACCACAGTTTGAAAACCACCGTTCTAGGCATTGTGGACATCTCAGAAAGCAAAGCTGACTTTTTTTTAGTAAAGGAGCAAGAGAGGCCTGTTCTCCCCCTCACCTTGCTATTCTTTACTTTGCTAACAATAGAGATTTATGTTTTTCTACCTTCAAAATAAGTTCATATTTTTGCCATTTCAAGTTTGGATCAGTTTCAGCTGCCTTATTAGTGACCTAACAATACTACTCCATCACCCTGTGGTGAGGCTCAGAGAGCCTACCCAGTAGGAAGTGCTCCACCTTTGCATGAGAATCCTGACACCTGGTCTCCTGGTTGTGGTTAAGAATAGTTGCACCTGAACCTGGTTCAGGGGAGGATTGTGTGATGGCTGCAGGACCACTTATTGATTTCAAAAATGTATGGCTTGTTTTCCAAAAGAGGTTGGCTGCCATTGTGTTTTGAGTCACTTAATTTTAACCTGAAGAGCAACTGGAGAGGGAATTGATTTGAAAGACTTAGTTTCACTAGCTCTTTGATCTCCATCAGCTATTTAGATAATCAGTGCAGCCTTAACAACATTGGATGACAATGTTTGCTAGAGATTTGTTCAGGTGTAAGAAGTTAACTTTCTCTGTTAGGGAGTTACTGTTGGGCCATCAAATGCTTTAGGTGAGACATATTTATGGCTTTTATGTAAGGTTTCCTGATTCTATACACTGCTGTTCAACCTGGAATGTCTCTTTGAAATGCAAAATGAATACATATAATTAGAAATATAGTCCATCTGTTGTGCTAGTGTTCAAAGGAACAACAATTCATCACAGAATTCTAGCACTAGAAGGCACATTGGTAAAATAGTTTACCAGTTATCTTAGGTGCCCCTGAAGCAGCTTTAACTGATAACTATCCACATACACTTACTCCTTCTATTTCCCCCTCTCCCTACCTCTCAATCCCTTTTGTCCTCAACACATTCTTTTCTACTTTATTTTGGCCTTTCCTGACTGAGGACTACCACTGGTATTCAATAAAACTCACAATACTACATATAATTTAATCTCATTTCTTTTTCTGCACAGAGAACTACACTAAGACTTTTCATGATACAGTGAGGTGAGCAAAGACTACTCAGGCTGTTAGGACAAAGCAACTTGGTTTTAAATTCTGGTTACACAAGTAGTAAAGTGACCTTAGACATTGGGTCTAAGCCTCATTTTTTTTATGTGTAAAATAGGACTCAGGATTCCTGCATCACAACATAGATTAAAGGTACCACCATTCACATCAGGCATTCAGTTAAAAGCTGCCCTTAAAACTGATTAATTCTTCAAAGAATTAATTCCTTAGCTCTCTACATCTACACTGAGTGGCCAGATCATTATGACCACCTGACGTTTGTAGGCAAATTAGCTATAATTTCGCGCTGAAGTTGCTAGAGGGCCAGACCATTATAAATAGGGAAGCAGGTTGTTTACCATGACAGTAGAAGTGATTTCTCTCTGAAGATATGGGTAAACAATGTGATTTTAACAGCCTTTGAACGTGGGACATATATTGCACTGAGTGGCCAGATTATTATGACCACGCCATCAGTACTTCATTGGGACACCTTTTGCCTTCAATACTGCGGCGATTCTTCTTGGCACTGACTCCTCGAGATGTTGAAAGGTGATGCGAGGAATCTGACACCAGGCCTGATGAATAGCACTGTCCAGTTCTGTGAGATCCCGATCCCCCATGGAGCAGGCCTAGCCCAGCAGGTGGACATCCCCCATGGGGTCCAAGACTGTGACAGGGCACAAGACAGACTGAGGGACCCCCGAGTCCCAAACTTTTGTGCACCAGGCCTCTAGTCTGTATGATAAAAGCCTAAGCAACCATTACAGCAGAAAGACCAGACCAATTGGTCACTATGATGCCCACTGACCACCAGGGGGCAGACGCTCAACACAGGAGCTGCCCCTGGTTGTCAGTGTGCTCCCACAGTTGGAGAGCCGCTCACCCAGAAGCTGGGCTCCGGACTGGCAAGTGCAGCTTCAGTTGTGGGAGCCTCTCCCGCCTCTGTGGCGGTGGTTGCAGCGGTAGCTGCAGGCACAGTGGGGCCAGGATGAGCAGCAGCGGAACTGCACTCAGCCCCAGCTGCCTGCCACTTGGGCACTGCTACATCCCTCAGGGAGATGTCAGACTGCCAAATTTTGGCCCGATCCCTGCAGTTGGTCTGGCCTGTCTGACATCCCCCAAGGGGTCCCAAATTGCAAGAGGGCACAGGCCAGGCTGAGGGACCCCGCCCATGCATGAATATTTGCATCAGGCCTCTACTTCTTTATAAGATCAGGAATGAAGTAGAAGTTATAAAATGCCTTCTGTGGTTGGTAAAGATTAAATATATCACAGGCATAGTGTCATTCATGACATTTATTATATGTTCACTGAATGTGTTTTATGAAGATTAACAGAAAAATGTTACTGGTAATAAGAGCATTCATTCTGAATTGTCCAAGGTAGACTATTTAAATGAGGACTATTACCACGTCTCATGAAAAATCACATAAATTACAACAAATTTTTGTACTAACTATATTTCCTGGAAGTAGCCTGAAAATCTTTTATTAGATTCCTAGGCCTGGTTTTAGATTGGGACATGTGATAACCTTGGTTCCTGGGAATCATGTAAAATGGAAGACTAATTTGCCTAGGGTTTGCATGCCAGGTGTAGCAGTCTCCAAGCTCTAGAGGCAGAAAAATGGAACTGGATGAAAGAAGGTAAAAGGATTAGGCAAAGAACATATATGCATAACTCAAACACAGAAAGAGGGTGGTGATTGCCTGAGAGAAAGGAGGCACAGGTGAGCCTGGGTTGAGGTGAACAAAGTGGGGGAAATGGGGACATCTGTAATAGTGTCAACATTAAAAATAAAGTTTTTTAAAAAATACCTGCCACAGTGTTGTGCAGGGTCACTACTTTCACTTGCATATCCAAGAAAAAGGGAAGTCCCTGGCCCAGCAACTTGCAGACCCATTAGAGAATTTGCCAAAGAAAGAAATTGGATTCTTTCCAGTTCAGCCACCTGCTCCTGGATTGGCTAAATCATTTTACCTTTTAACTTCTCTAATTGGCATAGCAGGACAGAAGGGAGATTGCTAAGAAGGACAATTTTAATGAAACTAGTAAAATAATGGGGATGGGAGTATTATGGTAGCTTTTGGATGCTATTTCTTATAGAGCCTCTTTACCAGGGAAAATACTTTCACTGAAGTACACTTGCAAATTTAACAAATTATAAAGATTATTTAGCCTTAACAGGTTTGTCTCAGTGGATAGAGCGTTGGCCTGCAGACTCAAGGCTCCCAGGTTTGGTTCCGGTCAAGGGCATGTACCTTGGTTGCAAGCACATCCCCAGTAGCGAGTGTGCAGGAGGCAGCTGATTGATGTTACTCTCTCATCGATGTTTCTAACTCTCTATCTCTCTCCCTTCCTCTCTGTAAAAAAAATCAATAAAATATATTTTTAAAAAGATTATTTAATGTGGTCAACCTGTAAATATATGATGCCATGTTAATTGTAAGTATTGGTTTAAAAAAATTTTAAAAAATAAAATAGTGAACTGGAGGTTAGTCTCAAGAAAGAGGTCAGAAACCAATCCACTTTGGATATAACTCCATAGCCCCATCCTGATATCTGACATCTTAAATAACTCTAAGTATGTTTTCTTCCGTGGTATTTAACAGAGGAGTTGCTGAGAAGGCAAAAACATTTTTATTAATGAAGATATTTTGCTAAGTTCAATTAAATTCTCTGCACTAGACAAAAAACATTTAAAGTTGTGCTGTCATTTGACAGCCAGATTGCTGATTTAAAGAAAAATAGAGAGATTTGGAGCCGAATTGGATGCATGGCCAGTTGTCACCCTTTTCTTTCTCCCTTTTGATTCTCTACATCACTGACTACCATATTGGACAGATAGAATGCAGAGGGCAAACATATCAGTGGGGCTCTGTGAGGTTCCAATAAGAAGCAATATCTATATGGGAATGTAGGCCATGAAAGAGGCCCATGAAACTATATGAGCCTGAGAAAGGCTCCATCTATTATGGACCATTGGGACAAAAGCAAAAGCTCACCAAAAAGAAGTGTGTTTTAAATTTGTTTTATTTAATAAATTATGCACATTCCCTGTGAAAATAAAGCTGACTACTTTAAATTAGTGGATACTTTTTATATACATTTCTTTTGCTTCATAGCATCTGTGTTTACATCTAAAATGTTATAGTTAGGAAAGGATGTGACCATACATCATTAAGTTCTTATGAGGTTAAATAAAATAAACTACTTGAATCACAAAAATTCACATTATTATGAAAACTCAGATAGCTGTAACTGAGTGTAGACATTCAGCTGAATAAAGGAGAAAATGAAAAGGTAAAAACCAAACTTAGTTGTGAAATAAAATACTAATAAAAACAACAATGAAAATTAAGTAACTTAATAATGAATACCTTGAAACATAAAATGCATGTTTTATTATTTTTCCCAAGTAAAAGAAAGTCAGGAGGGCAAAGGAGCAAAGATTACATTGGTTTTTATCTATTAGTTTGCAGGAAGAAAAAGGCCCCTGTTTTTATTTGACCTTATATTGATTTAGTTCCTCACATAGAAGTTCAAAACCTCTCCTCCCTCCTTTTTCCCCCCAAAGGAGGTTTTTTTCCCTGGCAATCTTGTTTTCTCAGCAAAGGTTTCTTTCAAAGGAAAAAAAAAATCCCTGATGATCACAAAGGATGATAGAGGATGGATTGTCCTTTTTCTGTGGGAGAAAAATAATCTATTTGCAAAATAATTGGGAAGTTCAATCATAAGGTAAATTTGTCTCTACAGGAGGGAAAACTATCAAAAGCTAGTACAGCAAAGAATTACACTAAAAGAGAAAAAGGAATCTAGGAATTCTTAGTAGACATATATTTTCTCATAAATGATTTTGACTTATGGTGAGACTACATCAACCGTATATCTAGAATATGTACCAAAAAAATGTGGATCTATCACACCTCTTGAAATAGCATATCTATACTTTGATAGCAGATACATTCATATGGGAATGGATCTTCAAAAGGTTCTTATATCTAACAAGTCATGTTTGACTTAAGGAGATGGAAATCAGATTTCCAATTCAACTGAAATGATTGTGCTCTCAATTCTGTATCTGCATTACAGAAAAACATAAACCTAGAACTATCATTGAAAAAAATGGTGATTACACTCCATCAGTCTTACAAATCATTTGTAGATATAATCACAGTAGTATCTACAAACCTGCTATGTGCTCACTTAACCTGGATGATTATTATAGGTGTTCCTGCTCCTTATGTGTTTCTTCATAAATCTTTGTGAAGACTGCCTCTGTTAAATTTTTAGAGATATAATAGAATTACCCCCAATATAGCTCGTAAGCATTTATTCATTCAAAAATAGAGCCCTAGTCGATTCGGCTTAGTGGATAGAGCGTTGGCCTGCAGACTGAAGGGTCCCAGGTTCAGTTCCAGTCAAGGGCACATGCCTAGGTTGCGGGCTTGGTCCCCAGTGGGGGGAGTGCAGGAGGCAGCTAATCAATGATTCCCTCTCATCATTGATGTTTCTATCTCTCTCTTCCTCTCCCTTCCTCTCTGAAATCAATAAAAATATATTTAAAAAATTTTAAAAAATAGTATTGACCACCTGCTAAGTAACACAATGTGCTACCTGGATACAAGAGAAAACAGAAAAAAATAAAGCAAAAAATAAAGGGAGGGAGGGAAGGAGGGAAGGATATAGAAAATAAGGCAGAAAGAAGGAATGACATGGAGGAAAAAAGAGAAAAAAGGCAAGACCTCTGACCTAATGAAGCTTGCAGGCTAATGGGAGTTATAAATAAAGATTAAAAAATAGTAATACATGCAAATTAGCAAATGTGACAAATGCTAAATGTAAGAGGTATATCATATAAAAAAGCTTATAATAGGGGGATTTGACTTAATTAGGAATATTAGAGAAGACATCCCTGATGTGAGTGACAATTGAGCAAAGACATAAAACATCAACAGCAAGAGTGGGAAAGAGAGTTTCTGGGATTTGTTTCTAATTTGTACACCAGCCTGCATTCCTATCCTTGCAAACTGGGATAAAAGAGGGAGGAGCCACCATGATCACATTTACCAACCTGTTCTGAAGCTTCCTTCAGAGGTGAGCCAGCCCTAAATTACCTGCATTGACATACCTTCCTCTGGGTCACTCCCAGTCTTTCCTCCAAAATCTAACAAGCTAAAGACACCTCAAAAAGAGCTTACTCCAAATCCGAAATGCACACATCCTTACACAATGATTTGGAGGTGGAAGAGCGAAAGGAAATAAAGAATCTTTTTATTATAACACTCTATCCCTCCCATCAAAAGGTGAGAATCCTTGATATCTCAAATAGGTCTTCCTTTGAAAAGTTTCAAGTTTAGTTCTCTCTCTCTCTCTCTCTCTCTCTCTCTCTCTCTCTCTCTCTCTCTCTCCCTCTCTCTCTCCTTCTCTCTTTCCTTACCTTACTAAGATACAACCTTACTAAAATCAATAGTTTACTTGATAGTCTAGGTTTACCATATCACTATTACATTTGGTTCACAGGAGTACAAATCACTATTACATTTGGTTCATAGAAGTATAACTATAAATATTATTAAATCAACAACTATGTTTCTTTAGTTTAATTATCTAGATAACCAAGGAATAAAAACGTTTACCTGAAACATTTATTTGCTTTGTTATGTCCAAAGACATTTGGCTTCTCTTTCCCCCTGAGTATGCATGAGATCAAACACAGGTTAGATTATTTTGCTCAACATATAATATTATGCCTGGTATAGATCAGTATTATTTTAGGAGCTTCTTTTGGTTTTGCTATTAACTAAAAACAAAAACAAAAACACTTTTCCAGATGTATAAATAAAGGTAATGTGAAGTAATGTATCATTTTTCTAAAAGATGATCACTGTATGCCCTTTTGACTATTGAAGATATACATTAAAAAAGGTTAAGAATGAAACTGCAATAGTCAATTTCTTTAATAGCCAAAGATATAATGAGTGACTACATTTTTAAATTCATCTAGTTTATTTAAGTAATTTTCCCATAAAAATCTAGACATTCTTAGTGTAGTATTCTGACATTCATTTTCCTACTAGGCCTGTCAAGGACTCAATTCTTGAGTTCCTGTATTCCGTATGCATTAGATACTCTTGTTTATGTTCCATTTGTAATGTGTCTTCCTTTGGCTACTCAAATGTGCATAATTTAGGTGTTTCTTATACTTTTGTTAATGATTTGTTTTCTATTTTCTGTAGCTTTCTCATTGTATTTTATTTCTAAATTAAACAACTAAATTTTCTTCTTTCTACTTTTTTGCTGGCCCATTTAAAAAAACTAATTTAGATTCCTCTGCCATTTAGAAGTATATATTATCTGAAAATTATCATTTTAATCATAGGTAATTTATGATAACAACCGGTTGCTGACACGCACTGACAAGCAGGGGGAAGACACTCAACGCAGGGGCTGCCCCCTGGTGATCAGTGCGCTCCCACAGGCGGAGCGCCACTCAGCCACATACAGGGCTGACGGGTCTGAGCACAGCGGTGGTGATGGGAGCCTTTCCTGCCTCTGTGGCAGTGCTAAGGATGTCTATGGGGAGCAAGCCTAAGCTGTCAGTCAGACACCCCCTGAGGGCTCCCAGATTGCTAGAGGGCACAGGCCTGGCTGAAGGATCCCCCAAGTGCACAGATTTCATGCACTGGGTCTCTAGTATAAAAATAATATGAATGGAAAAGTATAAGCATAAGTTAAGTAAATATTGAATATTTACACATTGAGTTATCATATAGCAATTAAAATAACAATGGCAAACAGTTTATGAGAACACTGTGGATGTTTATACTGTCATAATCAGTAGAAAAAGCAAACTATATAGTTTGATATGTAATATTATTATGGATTTGTAGAAACAAAAAAACAACAACAATCTATAGAAAAAATACTGGAGGTAAATATGGGAAAGGAGCACTGATTATTTCTGGTGACTGGGATTATTTGGGTGGTATTTTTTCTTTATAGTCCAACTTTAAAATATGAATATACTTTTAAATTAAAGCTAATAAATTTATTGTTCTTTCTATATATGGGCTTTATTGGTCAAAGTTTTAGCAATACAGGTTTTAAATGACAGGCCAGACTCCTGGCATTTATGTTCTAGTGTAATCACTTCCTTTTTAATGTATGCTGAACAAAGTGACTTGAATTTAATAGATACAGTAAAAGACAGGGGATGTCACTTCTAGGATTAGGTTACAAAAGCTAGGCTTTTGTCTTGCTCATGCTCTCTGCCTCTCTTCTTGCTCAGTGTGATGAAGCTAACTCCCTTTTTGGTAGCTGCTCTATGGAAGGGCCTTACATGGCAAGTAACTGAGGGTTGCCTCCAACTGAAGAAACAGAGCAATCAGTTTAATAATATGCAAGAAACTGAACTCTGACAAGAACCACATAACTGAGCTTGGAAGCAGATCCTTCCCCAGTGGAGGTGTCAGTCAGTCCTTGCAGACAGCTGATTTTACCTCATTAGAGACTAGAATTGAGAATCCAAAATTCCATACCTGGACTCTTGGCCCACCAAAACTTTACATGTTTGTAGGGTTAAACTGTTAAGGTTTGGAATGATTTGTAATGCAGCAATAGGTAGCTTGTGTAGATATTTTCTGTCACTTTTAAACATTTTAGATTTTGTTTCAACCAATATTATCCAGATAACAATTGTGATTAAAGGGTAATCTAATGATAAAAAATAGGGTACTGGAAGTCTATAGCATTGATTAAATAAAAATATATAGATAAAAATAATTCTAATCACCTGAGACAAATGTTATTGTCTTTAATATTTGGATGTAACTTAAATCTCCAAGACAAGGACTATCATAGAACTGAATGTGAATATAAGAATTGCAGGGGATGCGATAGGGAAGATAATGGCATGCAGAAGAGGAAAGGAGAAATTTATGACTCATGCATGTGGTCTTTGGAGAAGGACATTTTACTCTTTCTATTCTTAACCCTAGCATACTGGGTACCAAGAGTTTACTGAAGACAATAAGTAATAAGACTTGAACGGGAATTCCCAAAGTCTTCTCTTTTAGACTTGCCTCTGGGGAGGATAGTAACCAACTTCATTACAAGTTACAATCCAATGCCTCTATAGAAGAATCTTATACAACAGTAAAAAACAGAACTTCTGTAAGTTAATATAAATGAATCTCACAAATATTCAATTTAAAAATAATTACAGAAGAAAACATAAAGAATGATGAAATTTATGTAAATATTTAAAACTATACATTATAATTTTATATAATACTGTACATTATAATTGTATATAATACTATATATTACAATGTATATGATACTATACATTGTTTAAGAAGGTAAGGATATAATAAATATTTGAGCAAGTGCCTGAAAACAGTGCATACCAAATATAGGATAATAGTTATTCCATAAGAGTTAGGAAGGTAAATGCACTAATATAATGGTAAGTAATCAACCAAATAATCAAACTTAATATCATGAATACTAGCAAAACTTAACATTGCAGACATATTGATATGATGCAATGTGAAGTACACAGCATCACATGATTTTTAAATAATAAATATTGAACCTAATTTAAATCTAGCCTTTATATCTAACTTCAAGCTCAGAGAAACTACAAGGAAGAAAGGATCATGTTAAACAACACTTGGAGGAAACAGTCAGAGAGATCCAAAATAGGAGTATTTTACATGACAACTAGCTTGATGTTTCCAAAAGTTATTGTCATGAAATAAAAAAGATAAGAGAATTGCAATGGATTTAAAAATTGAAAGACTTACAATGCATTTTCATTGAATGGACCATGGCTTTGAAAAGTAGTTATGAAAGGCATGTATGCACATAGAGAAATACAGATCAAGCAAGTGTGATACTAGTTTAGCAATAGATAATAGTTACATGATTGCAGAAGATACAATTTAATCAACTGATTTCTATGTTTGAGAATTTTCAAAATAAAATGGTAGGAAAGGATGGCTTATTCATTTAGTAAATGTTACTGAGATGACTGATTATCTCTTTAGATAAAAAGTAGATTCTTACCTCACACCAAACATTTAGAAGAAAGTATAGAAGAATTATATTCATGCCTTCAGGATAAGGGAGAATTTCTTAAATTTCTTGCAAAAGGCAAATCAAAGGGGAAAATGTACAAACTGACTATGTTAATATTAAAAGCTCTGGTATATCAAATAAGATGGCTTTCTTACCCTAAATTCCCCAGAAAGCAGAATATGAAACAAAAGTTTAGGTGTAAATAGTTTTCAGGACTTATGATCTTAGGGAGCGGGAATGAGGGACAGGGAAAACAAAGCCGGAAAGATGGGAGGGCCAAGACAAGGATGCATTATCAAATTGACAACCTCTCCAGGCCACCGGTTGCTTTATCTCATGGGACCATCTGATTAGCCATGTGTAGCATATCTAAAAACTCTGTTTAGATGGTGTTAGAAGAAACAATTATCCACCGGATTTCATATTGATGGTCAACGTTTTGCCACATGGAAAATTTACTCTTTTATACTTCCAGGTTGTACCTGCATGAAACCTGATTGGGTTCTTGCATTGTCTCATGTCCACTGCAACAATAAAAGAGCCCAAATTAAATAGAGGATAAGAGCAAGAAGTACACAATTTGGATGTGAGATAAAGTGCTGTCAGATTGTATTTGCATAAAACTGGTCAGATCTGGCACAATAATGATATCCACAACAGTGGTAAGAATAGCAGACAGGTGAGCCCAAGAGGAACTTAAGATGTTCATAAGAGGTGCCTGATACAGTGCAACCAAACACAGAATACATGATAGTGATTACAACTAGAGAAGGTGATTGGGGAAATAAATTCACAAAAGTGGAAAAGTATATACTACATATGTGATATTAGTGTATATGTAATATTTTCTTTAAAATCATATTTGAGAAAAATAAAATACTTAGATTTGAGAAATATGGGTATTTGTTATACTATTTTAATACTATTCTCTCTGACATTCAGTATAAAGAATTTCATTATACGAATTAAAAAAACAGAGTTTGTAATGTTTAAGGAAGTTGTAAGGCCCCAAGACCCCCGGAGAGTCTGACGGAGGAGGCGACGACCCCAAGTCAAATGCAGAGACCGGAACTTGATGCAAAAGCAAGAGGTTCTTTATTACAAGCGCAGCGCAGGGGCTCACCGGCAGGGCAGCA
>NW_006291728.1:1322562-1323981 GCF_000327345.1 Myotis davidii | reverse complement strand
CCACAAACCTACCCCAGGGAGAGATAAAACAACTCTGCTGTGACTACACCAGAGCACCAGGCTTACTGGAAAGGTCAGTTAGCACAGACCGATCCCAGGAAGAGATAAACTCTGCTATGACTAAACTAGGGCCAGGGCTTGCAAGAAAGGTCTGGGGGAGGGAGAGGCTTCTCTCTGGCCTTACAAAGTAAGTAACTAGTTATAAATTCATTGCCTTTCAAATTGTCATGGCTAACTGTTGGAGCTTCCAGGGTTCAGAAAGTCCCATCTGAGGTGCCATTTATTGTTGTCGCTCTAGTCCCACTTTGGGGGTCCATTTATGCCGGGGTTCTTGTCCCAGCATCAAGAAGGGTTCAGGAATCTGGAAAAGGGGCATGCTCGTAGATGACATAGGAATCCAGAGACTAATAAAGAGTCTGGAGACGAGATATAATTTTGAAAGGCATTGGGGGTCAGAGGACCTTCAGCTAAAGGAACTGAAGACTCCTTCCTTATCTAGGACCCTTGCTTTTATTAACACAATTTGTCCTAAGGCAAGGCGGAGATAATATACTTCAATGGGTAAGGTTTCAAAGGGTACAGAGTCCATTGTCAGAATGGCGGAATAGCCTACAGCTGTTCAGGTGTTTGGCCAGTAGGAGGTAATAACATGTAGATTAAGATGCCCTTTAACTGTCTGGCAGCCACAATCAGTTTCCTATTCAGGTTTGGGGAAATGCCTTTAGCCATTCCCAATCGGTGACTACATGTGTGCCTCAACCCTGTTGAGTCCCCAAGGCTCATCAACCTTTTGATGAAACTCTTGAAATTATGACATGCTGGAATTGGTCTACGGCAGCTAACCATAACCTTGTTCTTATCTTTAGAGTTTATTATAATATTATTTTCTAACACTCCCTCAATCTTATTTTGGAAAGATAATTACTGGGTTGGAATTATACAACTTAAGACCACTGGACATTTAAAACAATTGAGGTTTTTCACAGCTATCAACAGCAAAAATTTAAGTTTAAAATGTCATTTTTTTATAACTGCCTCTTTCTCTATCAACTTTGCATGGCTAATTCCTTCAATTCTTTCACGTGTCTGCTCCCCACAGAACCTTTCCCTTACTATTATAGCTAAAGAAATGTATATATATTATATATATATATTCTTCCTGATTAGTGTTTCTGGTTTCTTTGGATATAGTCCTAGAAGTGGGATCACTGGGATATATGCACCCTTATGTTCATAGCAGCACAGTTTACAATAGCTAAGATTTGGAAACAGACTAAATGCCCATCAGCAGATGAGTGGGTTAAAATTCGGTGGTACATCTACATAATAAAATACCGCCTGCTGTAAAAAGAAGGAACTCCTACCATTTGCAACAGCATGGATGGCCCTGAAGAGCATTATGCTAAGCAAATTACGTCA
>NW_006291728.1:1314609-1322262 GCF_000327345.1 Myotis davidii | reverse complement strand
ACTTTTTATTCCTTGTAGCTCATTAAAGGTATGTTTGCTTATTACTTATTTCCCATCATTAGACTATAAGTTCTATGATGACAAACTGCAGTGTTAATCACCCTATGGCTAGCATCTAGAAGAATGCCTGGAATATTTAAGTACTGAATCAATGCTTCAACAATTAATAAATGAAACAATAGATGATTGACTTTTTGAAGTCATTTTTCTCAGATGGAAAATTTATTAAAGTTTTTTTCACATAAATTAAAATGGAAACAGAAAGACAAAGAGACAACTGCAAAAAGTAGAACACATGTCTTTGATTAATATAAACACACATGTCTACACACACAAATCCATATTTTTGTGTGTATGTATATAGGGTGGTCCCCCAAATGTATACAGACACTTTTTAAAAAATATATATTTTATTGATTTTTTTACAGAGAGGAAGGGAGAGAAATAGAGAGTTGAAAACATCGATGAGAGAGAAATATCCATCAGCCGCCTTCTGCACACACCCTACTGGGGATGTGCCCGCAACCAAGGTACATGCCCTTGACCAGAATCAAATTATATATATATATATATATATATATATATCCTACATAATAAAAGCCTAATATGCACATTGTTTCCTCAGGTAGTCATTTGACTGGGTGTTTGACCGCTTGTTATGACGTGCCCTAACCACCATGGGACAGTGCAGAACATGGCGGGCATTGGTGACGCGGTGCTGGCAGTGGGCAGCAGTGGAGGTGCTGCTGGCCCTGATGGACCCCAGTGAGAGGAGAGCAGGACTGTGGCAGGATGTGGAACAGGTGAGTGGGAAGTACCAGGTCAAGGTGGGTGCGAGCAGGGGCTTGATCGCCTTACCAATCGCCCCACAGATGGTGACCAGGCAGCGGTGGAGGGCAGGGCTGCCACCCAGCTCCCAGGTGCTGAGGGAGCTGAGAGGGGGGTCCAGCCCTGATGGATCGCCGCACAAGTGGGATGATGGAGAAGGTGGGGGGTGATGCCAGGCGAAGTCGGGGTGCCAGGTGGGGCTGTGGGACTGCAAGGCTGGGGGCACGAGCTGGGGAAAGATCTCTGCAGGCCACCCCAACTGGCTTTACATATAGTGGGGCCTTGACTTACGAGTGTCCCAACTAACGAGTTTTTCGAGATACGAGCTGTCTCTTGGCTGATTTTTTGCTTTGAGTTGCGAGCTAAAATTCGGGTTATGAGCCAGCTTCAGATACTCCACCACTAGTTGACGCAGTGAACTTCACAGTGAACACCACAACATCAGCCCAGCATCACGTGTCTCACTCGTTCACTTTTTGATTTGACATACGAGTAATTTGAGTTATGAGCTCCATCGCGGAATGAATTAAACTCATAAGTCAAGGCCCCACTGTATACACATTTATATAAAGTATATCCATATACATATTTTTTTTAAATCTAGAAGACATGGATTTTCTTCTGCTCTGAAGAAGAGAAAAACAAAAACTCAACAACAGATACTTGCATTGTAACTGCTCTATTACTTGAAAGTTCAACTTTATGTCTTTCTAGAAAAGCAGCAGATTTTCAAACCTTGCCTTGGCAAAAGACATATTGCTATAAACTAAAACAGAACTTATTTGAACAACTAAAGATTTTTGAGAATGAGTTTCAGATAATGTAAGTAACATATTAAATGGTTATTATCATAATTTATAGAGAAACATTTCTATATTTAAACAACTTTATATTTTATAGCCTTTTAATTCTATTTAATTTATTTTAATGTTTATTATTATATAAATAATACTTAAAATCATTCTTGTTGATTAAGATTTAAACAAAGTAGAAACATTAAGAGAAGCCAAACCCAATCATATTTCTTTACATAAATAATGTCCTTCCATATATATCCTGCTGAGACTATTTTACTTAAAATTATGAGTTGTATGTTATTACATTACAATGCGTATTGTTGGGAGACACATTTCCTTGAGTCTCATGTTTCTGTGAACAGAGGCACTAATTGTCATTTATTCTGGATATGTATAGAGCAAACCACCTTCAAAGATAATCATAATGTCTCTCTCCAGAGCAAAGGGCAAGTCTTTTTTCCTGTTTGGTGTAATAAAGATAATGTTTCCTTCAAGGGCAAATTTCAGCAGGTTTGCTTATAACCCATTTAAAAATATTCTGGTTCCTGAACTTGAGCTTCCTCGGGTGTGACAAAACCCAGTGTTTGCAAAGCATCCACTGTTCTTTCCTGTGTTGCCCCTGTGGGACTGGGGTCAAGGAGAAAAGATACAAATATGATGTTCATGTTGCTTGCTGTCCTGTGGGTAATAAAGTCCTCCATCTCTGACCCCGGAATTTCATGTCTTTTGTCAGTGCCCATGGAACTGTACAAGGTTAACTGGTTAGTTGCCAAGTAGAATAATATCTCAAACCTTTAAGTGTTCTTGGCAGCTCTGACAATGATGGGGACAGGGCATGACTCTAGAAGAGAAAGGATGAGGGCCTCCCAAGCCAGGTTTTCACTATGAAATGACTACCTGAGATCCAGCAGTGCATAATGTTGCACAAATGATGGGGCAAGTAGTAAAAAGCCCTCACTGTCCTACCTGTTTCTGAGTGTTCGGAGGTTGATTAATGAATGATAGGATTAAAGCAAGCCACCCAAATGGTGTTTCATTTGTTTCCACTCTTCTTTAAGAGGGAAGACAGAATAATTTTGTTATGATAATGGAACAGCAAAGTCCAAGACCCAGCTGAAGGGCAATGTGGCTATAGAAACAGAGGCAAGGAATCCTCAAAGGTTAAATAAATGTCAACAATGAAGATATAGAACTTTGGATGGATCTAAAACATTCAAAATTTATTTAGTTAAGCCATAAGCAGCTTCCAGGCTTCTCAAAGCTTACTAGTACAGTGACCTCCGGTTCCTCCCTCCCCTTTTGTTATAACCTTAGCTACTTTAAGTGAAAAGATGATTAGGTATAGAGCTTATATGTACACAAATAATATGCTGGGGAGCTCTAGGAAGAGGAATAATTGAAGCTTTGATGATGCTGGCCCCATCAGGTTAAGAGTGACCCAGATTCAACTGATCTTTGGACTGGGTTCACAGTAGGGAAGACAAGCTAACATGACTTTGTAAGTGGAGTCTTTTGGCTCATTTAATGCTTCTCTTGCCTCCACACCTAAATGCATAGCAGAGATTGATGTTACATGATGTAATTCCTTTTCTGTTTTTACCAGACAGGATTATCCCAATTGGAAATAAAAGCCACATATTGAGAAGTGTTAGTACCTTTAGGGCTTATATCCCTATCGATAGCTTTGAGTTAGAAGTCTCTGATAATTTTTTTTCAATCAGATCACCTAGCAAAGGGAGGCAGCCTCCAGCTTGAGGCACCACTCAGGGTTTTGGATTTTTCACTCTTTTGAGAAGCAGCTATTAACTTGTTATTGGGGTTCTTGCTGAAATTGAACACCTGACCCAAGGATACCTTGTGACTCTCCAGCTTAATACTGTTTTTCCACTTATAGATGGATCAAGCCAGACTCAATGACTACTAAGGTGAGGAAGATCCAAAAATTCTCATTTTTTAAATGGAAATAAGTAAAGATGAAATACAGCCATTTGTGACAACATGTATGGACCTTGAGATATTATGCTAAGCAAAATAAGTCAGACAGGAAAAGTTAAGAACCGTATGATTTCACTCATATGTGGGCTATAAAACTGAAAGCAACAAATGAACAAATAAGTAAAACAAACAAAAAAACCTTCATATACACAGACAACAGTATGGTGTTTTCCAGAGGGAGGGGGTTGGGGGATAAATGGGGTCAAATATATGGTGATGGAAGAAGATTCGAATTTGGGTGGTGGGCACACAATGCAATATACAGATCATGTATCATAGAAATGTGGCCTCAATTCAAGTTTACCTTAAATGCTTGGACCTGCTTCACTGACAGGCTAATTTGAAACAACAGTTTCACTGGACTGTTTTCACTGTTAGATCCAACCACACAGAAATTAAAATGGACATGATCACTCCACTCATAGGACAGAACTCATGGTTTTTCTCATGCTTCTGGTCAATACTCTTCTTGATGAACCTTGTTATATTTTTACTATTACAAATAGCCTAGCTATTTCAGTTGCTACCTGGAAAATTAAAGACTTTCCCCTCTCTGTAGTAATCTCTGGAAACAAATTGTAGCTCCTGAACAAAGTGTAAGAATCACACATATGAGATTGCACAACTCTGTAGTTATCGAATTGCCACCAATGCTGCATGGGTCTGTCACTGCACTGAACATGGGTGCACACATTCACCAGTAGAAACTTGGCACAAAGTAAAATATTCTATGTTTCTGATGCAGAGGCCACCACAACATGCCAGACTTGTGATACCTGTCAAAAGTTGTCCTGGTTTCTCATGGTAGGAAAAATGTGACAATGTGACACAAGCCACATTGCCCTGCCTACTCCTGTCACAATGACTATATTGAACCTTTGAATAATTATCAAAGCTAATTGTGTTTCCTCATGGATGTTGACACTTTTTCAGACTATGGGGTTTCTATTTCAGTCTGATTAGTTGATTCTAGCCCTTAAAATTAATATATATATAACATATTCAGCTTTCTGGATCATTTGTAGTCAGACAATGGTGCACTTTATATCATAAAGGTGACTCACCAATGGGCCAATAGTCAAGGTATTTGATGGACATTTCATGCCCCTGTCATCCATGGGTAGCTATTATTGTTACTTCCTCAAAAAATGTCTTTATAAGATTTATAACTGTATCTTAACTCTAACTGATTTAAATATCTTAGTAAGGCAGTTTTTTTTCACTGATTTCTTCCACAAAGAAATAATATATTCTTAGCAGCTTCCTGGAAAATAATCAGGCCAAAAAAGAGGGCAATAATTATAATATGCTATATTGAAAATTCAGGATTCTGCCCCTACCCTTCCTGAGCATGTTTCATTATTTCCCTTAACAATAGCTAACCTAGTTGATAAGCTATCCAGATACGGCCTGGACAAAAGGGGGCCTAGAAGATTCAAATTTAACTATGGTTAAGTTTTATAAAATTTTTCTGTCCCTCTTGTGCCTGACTCTTAGGAGATGATTGAAAAAAAAAAAGATGAAGTATGGCTGCTGGAATAGAATGCATTGATATTGTGAAGATGGAGGGAGAGGAATGCCTTACATCCTAAAAGATATTGTAAAATGAAAAACATTGATTAATTTTTGTCTATCAAAACCACCCCTGGAGCCTTTCTTACAAATGAAAATGCTTGGTGCAGCTCTCCTAAACTCTTGCTAGCAGCTCAAATTGAACTGGCTATTAGCTAGCTCCAAACATAAATTAATAACTATTTCTCTTAATCTTACAGAGAAGGCTATCAGAAAGAACAGGAGTTGTCTCCAGTTCCTGCACCTCCCATGTATAATCTTGGATGTTCCCTCTTTTTAGTCATTCTATGGGAGAGATGAATGCCATCTTGCTGAGGATGGACATACACCATAGATTTAGCAGACTGCCCTTAGACCCTTCAAAAAAAGGACTATATTCAATTATTAAAAATGAATCTGAAATATTAAGGTTTACCAGCTGGCTGGGAGGCTGCATTAGAGCCACTATAAGCCTGTGTCCTCTGATGTAGGCGACACTGGTGGGACCTCAATCATCATAAACAATGCTTTCTTTCCTGTACTTCCTGTATAAAAGCCTCTCTGCAGAAAACATGGTAAATTGAACCCTAGTTAGAGATGGTTATGAGGCCTTCAAGTATTATGGAAACAGTGTGTTGGCCGTAGAAGGCATACAAGTCAGTTTTTACTCACTGGCCAAGTTGTTATAGAAAGTAGAATTGTACTAGACTTCCTCTTTATGAACCAAGGTGGATTCTGTATAATCACAACCTTTTTATACCTTGGTAAAGGTAATACCAAGTAGAAAGATCAATAAAAATACTTAAGGATAAATCCACCTAGCTTTCTGCTGTGGAATAAATGTTTGTGTCTCCACCAGCTATACCCAAATTCATATGCCAAAGTCATATACTCAAGGTAATTTGAAGACAAGGTCTTAATAGAAGTAATTAAGATTAAAGGAGTGTGTAAGTGTAGGGCCTGATCTGATAGAGTCAATGTCCTTATAAGAAAAGAAACCAGAAAGCTTGTGTTATTTCTCTCTCTTCCCCCCATGTACACACTAAAGAAAGGCCTTGTGAAGACTCATACCAGAAACTTAATTGGCTGGAACCTTGTTACTGGACTTCTAGTCTCCAGATTATAACAAAATAAATTTCTGTCATTTAAGTCATCCAGTTTGTGATGTTTTGCTATGACAGCCCAAGCATAGTAAGGCACTTTCTAAGGTAGACCCTGATGAGTTGTGGTATTTGTTCAACTGGTTGATTTCAGAAATTAGAGATTTGGAAAGATGTATAGTTGAAAACAATGCATCAGGTTGGTTATAAAATTACTAGAGGCCCAGTGCATGAAATTCATGCACATTAAAAGGGGATTAATTAGAGGAAATATTTTAATATTGCTATTTGCCCTTTCTCTATAATAGAAGTGTCAGAGATGAAAGAAAATTAGTAAAATGTATATAAAAATCTTTCTCCTGTCTGAGTCCTGGGCATGCTGCAGGACCCAGAGTCAAGTCTCCGCAGCTGGGGGTGCAGCCTCAGGTCCCCCATCAAGCCCCACCAGGTAGGGAACACAGCCTCAGGGCCCTCGTCAAGCCCTGTAGTATTAGGGGTGTAGCCTCAGGTCATCCAACAAGCCCTTCCTGGCAGGGGGTGCAGCCTCAGGTCCCCTGGCCTGCCACCAGGGCAGGGTGCATGGCCTCAGATCCCCCAGCCAGGTGCAGGGCTCGGGGGAGCAGCCTGAGGTCCCCTGGTCTGGTGCTGGGGAGGGGGGTACGGCCTGAGGTACCCCATCAAGCCCCACTGGTTAGGGGGAACCACCTGAGGACCCTCATCAGGCCTTACTGGGGAGGGGGTGCACCTTGAGGTCCCCTGTCAAGCCCCACCAGGCAGGAGGAGTGGCCTGAGATCCCCCATCAAGCCCTGCTGAGTGGGGGGCACAGCCTGAGGTCCCTAAGCCCGGCACTAGGGTGCGGGGAGTGGCCTGAGGTCCCCTGTCAAACTCCACAGGAGGTGGGGTAGGGGGCGCGTAGCCTCAGGTCCGTGCTGATTGTTTGTTAAGGCTCATTATGGGAACTAGGCCTCTGCTGTGGGTGCAGCCATCTTGTGTTACAGAAACCACCCCCCACTGCTTCCGCTGTAGGCTCCACCATCTTTGTGGTAGAGTGATGGTCAATTTGCATATTCCCTCTTTATTATATAGGATTCTTTGAGCCCTACTGTTGATAGCCTTAACTGAATGCTGTGTAAGCCAAATTGATCCTGGCCCTGTTGGTCAGATTAATCAGAGTAGTAGCATACTCACAGAGAGAATTGACAGATGTCAAAATGGTATAAAACAAGAGATGTATATTATTGGGACACAATAATCTGTGGGACTCTTGTTTCTACCCAACTTGAAAGCAGAGGCACTAACTTCCCTTTTATTCAGCATTACTTTTTCAAGAATGTTTGTAGAGAAAGCGGTTTTGGAAGATAGAAATGTTCCCCTTCAGACA
>NW_006291728.1:1312430-1314523 GCF_000327345.1 Myotis davidii | reverse complement strand
AGGTTTTTCTATACCCACTATCCTAACAAAAGATTCTGGTTCCCTAAATCCAGGTTCTTAAGCTGTGATACAAGCTGTGGTACAGCCTCCAAGGAAGCCTTTCTGCATCACTCCCTTGGTCAAGGAGACCTAGGTGAACATAAATTTGAAGATGCTTGCTGTGCCACAAATAACAAAATTTTTTGACTCTTATCCAGAAGCCTCATGTCTTCTACCAGAACCCATGAAATTGTGACAGGCTAACTCATTCACTTGTAAGTAGGGTAAAATCTGAGACTCTTGATAGCTCTTGACAGTAGTTTTGTCCAATTCTTTTAATGGCTTTTACATATATAAATTACTTAATTGGCCCCTACTTTTTAGAAAATTAGAAGGTTTCAAATATTTTTTCTACTACAACAACATTACAGTGAATATCTTTTGCATATATATTTGTACACATGTGTAATTGTTTCCATAGGACAGAGAGATTCCTTGTAATTGAAATGCTTTTTTTTTAGATATATTCATTTGTGTGCTGTAATCACCTATACTTCTGCCAATACTTTGTGAGAATACCCCTTTGCTTATAGTTGAAAAATACTATGTTGTTTTAATTGTAATTTTCTGATTACTGGTGATAATGATTACCTTGTAAGATTTATTGACTGTATTTTTTCTAAAATATTTTTGATGCACATAATAAATTTTTATCATGAAATTTTATTTTTATTGAATTATAATAACTCATACATAAAGTTTAGTTTCCTCTGTTGTACATTATAAAAATATGCATTCCAATTACATAATTTGTCATTAAACTATGCCAATAAATGTTTAAATCATAGAGGCTTAAAAATTCATAGTCATATTAGTCAACTGTTCTCTTTCTGACTTATCAATTTTTAGTCTTATTAGGAAATGCCTTTGCTAGTCTATGCCATACTAACTTTTTCTAATCATTCCTAATTTTTGTTGTTCTTTATAAATCAATCATTTATTACAATAGACGACAACTATGTCTTCTGGAAATATCTTTTGCGTGAGAATTTAACTTTGTAATTATTATACTCTCTAAATTATATCAATTCTAATCTGTTAAATGTCATTTACTACTTCTATGCTTTTAGTTCATAGTCCATATTTATTTAAAGATAAAAATATAATATTCTTTAAAAGTTATACAACAAGCCCTAACCGGTTTGGCTCAGTGGATAGAGCATCAGCCTGCGGACTCAAGGGTCCAAGGTTCAATTCTGGTCAAGGGCATGTACCTTAGTTGCGGGCACATCCCCAATAGGGAGTGTGCAGGAAGCAGCTGATCGATGTTTCTCTCTCATCGATGTTTCTAACTCTCTATCTCTCTCCCTTCCTCTCTGTAAAAAATCAATTATATATATATATATTTAAAAAGTTATACAACATACTTCATCAGGGCAATGGAAATTGTGTTTTCTTTATCATAGAGATAGTCCCAAATTAATCCAGAATTTACTTTGCATAATTTACTAGTTTTAGATGAGCACAATGTATTCTTACCCAAGGTCAAAAAAAAAAAAAGAATCTTGCATGAGGCTAAAATCTGTAGTCTCAATATTATATGTGTGTAAATTTATGTGTGTTTTTCCTCACTGAAGCACGCTGACTCTTAGTTGAGGCCAAAAAAAGGAAAATGTTTACAGAGAAATATGTGTGAAAGTTACAGAAGAAAGATTTTAATCAAAATTATATGTTTAATCTCTCCAATTCTGTTACCCAGCTGGAATCTGAGTTTTTCCTCATTCTACTGTTTTGGATGAGAACAGCTGCTTGTGATGACACAGGCAGTCTTCTCCAGCCTTCTGCTTCAGGCAGCAGTTTATGCCTTTCTCTTTGAAATTAGCTGGAACCATTTTAAGCATTTTCCTGTTTCCTCTAGGCACATGCAATACCAGGACAAGGATTACAGCATCTGTCCTTCTTAAAATCATGTGCAGTTTTTATAATGTTTCTTGATTATTTGAGGTCCAGAAATTAAGAAGGTAAGAAGAAAAGTTTGTAGCTAGAGTAGCTCAAGACAGAAAAACAGACAGAAAATAGTCAATATTTAAAGTATACAGGAGGAGGAGCACTTA
>NW_006291728.1:1307828-1312382 GCF_000327345.1 Myotis davidii | reverse complement strand
GTCACATCAAAGATGGTTCCACATTCAGAAAGAAAATACCAAGTGCCTAAAGGATTTAACATGGTGGGTAGTAGACACCATAAATAGAGTATTCCTGTGCTGGGCTAGTGAAAGAATCTGGCATGGTCTGGATTTTCTTGCTGAGAAACTTTTATGCCCACCGAACTTCACAGTCAGCTCTCCTAGTAAGCCTGCTGTTCTTCCCACCATGCCCCACTCTGAAGAGTCTGTTATTACTTTCCATTGTCAATGCTCTTATAATGTTTGGAAAGGCAGAGACCTCTGGAAGTTTCCTCAGGAAGAGTCAATTTGGCTGTAGGCAGACAATAAAGTAAAATAAAGAAAGACATGGACATAATATTAGAAAAAAATATTTTATCAATGTCAGCAAAGAGGAAAAAGGCTGTTATAGGATACAGTAAGGAATTCCATCCAAAGAATAGAAGGATGAAGTCCTTCAACACACACACACACACACACACACACACACACTCACACGGATAATTATAAAGTTTGCAAAGTTAAGGGTAGGAAGAAAAAAATGCTTTGGGGTGGTGGAAATCTAGATTTAATCAATTAGTCCTGGGAATCTGTATAAAGTACACTTATCCTATATAATAAAAGGCTAACACGCAAATTGACCAAACAGCAGAACAACCGGTCACTATGGTGCACACTGACCACCGGGGGCAGACTTTCAATGCAGGAGCTAACCCCTGGTGGTCACTGTGTTCCCATAGGGGGAGCGCCGCTCAGCCAGAAGCTGGGCTCACAGCTGGAGAGCGCAGCTGAAGTGTCAGGATCCTCTCCCTCCTCCACGGCAGCGCTAAGGATGTCTGACTGATGGCTTAGATAGGGAGCGGGCTTAAGCTGTCTGTCAGACATCCCCCAAGGAATCTTGTACTGTGAGAGGATTCAGGCTTGACTGAAGGACACTCCCCCCCGCCCGAATGCATGAGTTTCATGCACCAAGCCTCTAGTCTTAATAATGTACACTAACAAAAGAGAAACATGCAAATTGGTGTCACTCTGCTATGCCCACCAGCCAATCAGGATGGGTATGCATATTAACCCAACAAAGATGGCAGTTAATTTGCCTATGCAGGTGTGGAGCGAAGACTGAAGACTCCGCCCGAGCGAAGACTGAAGATGACTGAAGACTGAAGACAACTGAAGACTGAAGAGGCTTGGCTTCTCTGCTGCGGCTGGAGCGAAGGCCTGGGTTCCAGATACCGGAAGAAAACTGGTGCCTGCAGCCAGGGGAAGGAAGGCCTATTGCACGAATCTCTTCATACAACGGGCCTCTAGTAATGATATAAATCCCCTTGCCAATAATGTCATAAAGCTTCTGCAAAATGCAGACCTGAGCCACATTATGAAGTAAGGGATGCCATTTTCACGCTCTTATTCACCTCTAAATGTTCATTACCCTCATACTTTAGGAATGTTTCGTGTCCTATTCTCATAAGGTCCAACCCTCATCTGGACACCAGCTATTCCCCATTATAATGCTCTGGGATTATGCTCTTCCCCAAACATAAAATGCTTTACAAATTCCTGCTCAGCTTTCCAAAGCCAAACCTTCCTTAACCTCCTGTCTTTACATCTAGGATAATTATTTTCTGTTTCTGAGCTCTTATAAGTACTAAGTCTTTATTATTACACTAAAAAACTGTGCTGTGGTTATTTGTCACATTTTTGTCTCTTCCACTAGATTGTGTGCTCTTTGGTGGGAGAAGCCCTAATTTTTGCAACTGCAGGACCCATGACTATACCTTAAAAAGGAGTATAAGCTGTAGATGTTTGAGGGAATTGTTATCCATTTTTATTAGTATTACCTATGAATTATCTTTTTTTTCTCTTTAGTTTTGTTCCCCAGGAATATTTTAAGAATTCTGATCATGTCTAATATATAGGTTGGTGTAGTATAGTCTGAAAAAGTTTGCATCTGCTTCTACGTAGTCTTTATTTCTGATAGAGGTCACTTCATCATTGTATCTGAGAACATCTAAGACTTCACTCTCTCTTTTCCATTATACTCATTTTTACCGTCTCATCTTCTGAATCCTTAGGTATATTACACCACCTACTTGATGACTAAATGGGTTTTTGCTATGACAAATGATAACACCACTTTTCCATTTTATTGTATGTTTATATCTCACATTATAGTCCAAGAATTTGAGAATGAATGTGTAGTACAAAGACCTGCTGCAGAGATATTTCAGCTGTGTTGATTTCTGTCATGTGAGTTGCCTAAGAAACATTTATTGAGATGTGTCATTAAATATTTTTACTAACATGAATAAAATGAAAATACGAAACTATTGTTCTGATTACAGAGTAACTGAACTGCTTTTTATTCTGGAAGCTAAGGTGGAAAAGATATTTTTTAGAAATCTCTATTATTATCCACTCTTTCTTATAGCACTGGCTATCATGCAGTACAGAAATTTCTGGTATATACATATATCTTTTACAGTACTATACTATTCATATCTGCTCTCCTGCTTTCCAGATTGCATATCATTCTTGGCAATGGCAAAGCCTTGGGTTGTTAGGCATCCAAGAATGGCCCTTATGAACTAGATGATGCCATTTGCACTTTTCTAAAACTGTTGTGAGTGTTCACTACTCTCCTACTCTAGAAGTGTTCTCTGTACCTTTCTTCCAAGGTCTGGCTCTTATCTGGCCAAAAAGTAATCCCCATTATAGTGCCAAGGGATGATGTCCTAAAGAGTGCTTCTCAGAATGAGGTCAGCTGAGGCCTTGCATCAGCATTATCTCCAAGGCTTTTGTTAAACCACAGCTCCTTGGGTCTAACCCGAGAACTACGGAATCGGGTCATCTAAAGGTATAGTACAAAATCTGCCTCTTTAACAGGCTCCCCAAGTAATTCTGATTCAAAATACAGTTTGTGAACAACTGAACTATGGTATTTCATTTCCTTTTGTAATAAACACCTAAAGGAGTTAACCCCTAATGATAGTTTTATAAGTATCATGGCCCAAAATGGGGGAGGAGGATCATTTTTGAAAGTAGAGGAAAACCATTTTGGAACCTTGACTACTTGTTCATAATCTCACAAAGCTATCCAATCATATAACATTCTTTCATCTTTAAGATAATCAAATTATTGTGTTAGGCACACAAAGTATACTTGCTTATAATGCTCAAATCTATATCCTCTTAGCACTATAGGAGCTAAAAAGTTAAATGCACTCCTATATACAGTTGGAAGAGTTTTAATCTAATGGTCTACATACTTGAAACCATAGGAAACAACTAGTCTCACTAGGCAATTGTTTCCAGGATAAGTGATTTAAGATCCACTACTTTGGTATGCAATTCCCAATATTTGACTGGCTTATTGGTAACCACTTTATACAACAGACAGCTTTCCTCAGTTAATAGGATTATGTTTTGCAAGCAGCCAGGCTTAGATAGGTCACCAGAGAGTGACACTGTTTGAGTTTTATCAATGTTATTAACAAGTTTTGGTTTATAGATACGTAAGGTATTTGGTTACACCGTGTTTAAAAAAACAACACAAGTTAAATAATAAGGAAATGCACTATGATACAAAACTTTGGGACCTTGACTACTTATTCATTCAGAGTATGAAACAAAACTTAACTTATTTACCAGAGAAATCTTGCTACTTCGTGCAGGTACTTCCTTGGTTCACTTCTGTAAAAAATTTCAGTGCATTCCTCTTCAGGTAAGTGTCCTCAATTTTATTAAGAGTATTTGGATTCTACCTTAGTTTACCTAATTACTAAAGCATATATTTCCTATATCTATAAATAGTATGCATTATCTCTACTTCCAGACTTGTCAGAGAATATTACCTAAAAGTTTCTATCATGAAATACATGTCAAAACTTAGATGAGAAAAACTAAGACGGTGACATAAGTTAACGCCGGAGATTGCTGCCACGAACAACCAATTCAAATTACACCTAAAAGACAGACCGGACATCATCCAGAACCACAGGAAGGCTGGCTGAGTGGAAATTCTACAACTAGGAGGAAAGAGAATATCATACCCAGACTCAGAGGAGGCGCAGTGCTGAAGCCACTCAGGTACGAGTGCGCGCGGAGCGGGCTGGCAGCAGAGGGCGCAGTTGCCAGTTTTCAATCGGGAGGGAGCTTCAGACTCTGAGCTCCAGAGCCGGGCGAGTCTCTAGGGACCCAGACTCAAACGGGAGAAGCGGGACTGTCTGGCTTCAGTCGGAACTTGAAGGCAGCTTTCTCTCCGAGGTTTGCAACAATTGCTGGGACTCTGTGAGGCAGAGCCCCTAGGGACGGAACTGAGAGCCGCCATAACTGCTCCTTCCGCCCGCCCTGTAGATCCTCTGGGACCCGCCGCCCAAGCCCTGCAGAGCCATTTGCCGGATAGCCTCAGGCAAACGCTAGATTAGCACCGCCCTAGAGATCCAGCACAGAAGCTCTCCCATTGCAGACACAGCTGACTCTCATAGCCAGTTAGCCTGGAGGTCAAATCACCCCCGGTATTGCTGACAACAATCAAGGCTTAACAACGACAAGACT
>NW_006291728.1:1288153-1307372 GCF_000327345.1 Myotis davidii | reverse complement strand
GGGAGGAGGGGAGTTATGATGGGAAAAAGAGGAACAAATGTAATAATCTGAACAATAAAGATTTAATTTAAAAAAAACTTAGATGAGAGAATATCTCTGGAATATTATTGCCTTAAAGAACTAAATGCAATCTGCTCCTCTAGGTAGTCTTCGATTTGACTTTGGTTGAACAATATTGCTTGCTCCATTACCCACCTCATCTAGTCCCAAACATGGGAAATTATTGTTTGCTTTAAATAAAATTTTATTTTTCAATTAAAGTTGACATACAATATTGTATTACTTTCAAGTGTACAATTCAGTGATTAGACGTTATATAACTTAATAAGTTATCACCTAAATAATCTAATACCCATTTGGTTTTATATATAGCTATTACAACATCATTGACTATATTCCCTATTCTGTACTTTACATTTCGTGACTATTTGGTAATTACCAATTTGTATTTCTTTAAATATATTTTATTGATTTTTTACAGAGAGGAAGGGAGAGGGATAAAGAGTTAGAAACATCGATGAGAGAGAAACATTGATCAGCTGCCTCCTGCACACCTCCTACTGGGGATGTTCCCACAACCCAGGTACATGCCCTTGACCGGAATCGAACCTGGGACCTTTCAGTCCGCAGGCCGACGCTCTATCCACTGAGCCAAACCGGTTTCGGCCAATTGGTATTTCTTAATCCCTTCACTTTTTTTTTTTAACCTATCTTCCCAACCACCCTTCCATCTTAAAGGAATACCTTTTAACAATTCTTGTAATATTGGTTTGGTGGTGATGAACTCCTTTAGCTTTTCCTTGTCTGGGAGACTCATTATCTGTCCTTTGATTCCAAATGATAGCTTCACTGGGTAATCTTGGTTGTAAATCCTTGCTTTTCATTACTTTGAATATTTATTGCCAAACCCTTCTAGTCTGCAAAGTTTCTGTTGAGAAATCAGCTGATAGTCTTATGGGAAGTCGTTTTAGATAACCAACTGCTTTTTTCTTGTTGCTTTTATGATTCTCTCTTTGTTTTTAACTTTTGGCATTTTAATTATGATGTGTCTTACTTTGGGCCTCTGTGGGTTCATCTTGTTTGGGACTCTCTTGTGTTTCCTGGACTTGTATTTCTACTTCCTTCACCAGGCTAGGGAAGTTTTCTGTCATTATTTTTTACATAGATTTTCAATTCCTTGCTCTCTCTCTTCTCCTCCTGGTGCCCCCAAGATGCAAATGTTGGTAGGTTTGAAGTGATCCCAGTGGCTCCTTATTCTATACTCATTTTAAAAATTATTTTTGCTATTTTTTTAAATATATTTTATTGATTTTTTACAGAGAAGAAGGGAGAGAGAACAGAGAGTTAGAAACATCGATGAGAGGGAAACATCAATCAGCTGCTTCTTGCACACCCCCTACTGGGGATGTGCCCGCAACTAAGGTACATGCCCTTGGCCAGAATCGAACCTGGGACCCTTGAGTCCCCAGGCTGACGCTCTATCTACTGAGCCAAACTGGTTAGGGCTATTTTTGCTGTTTTGATTGGGGTTTTTCTGATCTTTGTCTTCCAAATCTCTGGTTTGATTCTGTGCTTCATCTATTTTACTGTTGGTTCCTTGTAATGCATTCTTCATTTAAGTTAATATATTATTCATTTATGACTAGTTCTTGTTTATGTTTTCTCTTTGCTGATGTTCTTATTAAGTTCATCTAGTCTTGCCCTAAATTCATTGAGCATCTTAATAACCAGTGTTTTGAACTCTGCATCTGGTAGATTATTTGTCTTCATTTTATTTAGCTCTTTTACTAGAGTTTTGTTTTGTTCTTTCATTTGGTTGCTATGCAATAGGCAGAGCTGCTACATCTCCCAAAATTGGTTAAGTGGCCTAATATAATAGTTGTTCTGTAGGGTCGAGTGGCATAGCCTTTCCAATCACATGAGCTGAGCACTCCATGTACAATTCCCATGTGGGCTGTGTACACCCTTCTGTTGTAGTTGACCCCTGATTGCTGTTGACATGTCAGTGGAAGGGATCTATCACTGAGCAGGACTCACCTCAGTGGGGCTCTGTTTCCCAATGAATCCACCCCTTCAGTGTGCAGCTTGTGGAGGCGCTTCAGCATGGTCCGAAGCTGGCTACACTGTGAGCTGGCTCTGGAGCTTCTCAAGAGGTACAGGCCGTGGTCAGCTACCAACTGTGACCTGCCTGGGGCCACTGGCATGCGGCACAGAGCAATCTGCAGATGAATCATTGTGCTGGGCTTAGAGCTGCCTAGGAGAGTTCAACCTATGAACCAATGCTGGATGCCACTAGTGCCAGGCCTTGGGTCACAAAGTAAGAGGTAAGAGGTATACCAATGCCATATACTGCTTGCTTCAGAAATTTAATGAAAGTGTGAAGCATAAGCCAAGATAGGCTATTTGTATCAAAATGCTACTGGGAATGGCTTGGGTTGGCCTCTAAGTTGGGTGGGTCAGGGTCTCAGTGTTAGACAGGTTGATGGAGACTCACTTATGGTGCTGGCCTGCTGGCTTTCTTTGGGAAGACCTCAGAAAAGGAACAATGGCCTCTGCCAGCACTTCTGTCTGGGAGACAGCTTTTCTTCAAGCACTTGTCCTGATGCCAGATAATTCAGTTCCTCCTTGTATGTCTCTGGTACCTTTTGAGCTGCCACCCCATCACTGGAGCTTAGAGCAAGTGTTTGTTGGCCTTTTAAGAGGAATGCCTGGGGCTGTCCATCTCATTCAGTCACATTCACTGCTGGTTTTTATAGTCAGAAGCTATGAGAACTTCTCTTCCTGTCATTGGAAACCTGGGCTTAGTTGCCTGGTGTGGGGTTTGGACCCCTCACTTTTCCAGGGGGAAAGTTTACATTAGAGCTATGTCTTTCAATTTTTATCTGCCAATGTGCTTGTGGGACCAGCTCATTCTGCCTCTCTGTTGTTCCTAGCAGTATCTATGTGGCTTCTTCTTTATATCCTTAATTGTAGAACTTCTATTCAGCTACATTTCTGGGGGGTTTAAATGATGGTTGTTCTGTAGTTTAGCTCTACTTTTGATGTGGTTGTGGGAGGATCTGAGTACCGTGTTCCTGTATAACACCATCTTGACTGGAACCAGCAAAATTTATTTTTTGGAACTAGGTTTAGGCATATGGAATAATATTAGTATTATACACTGAGAGATCTTATAATACAGCCTGGTGATTTTGGTTCTTTTATTTAACTTTGATGACAATATTTACATTATACTGTAAAATACACATAAAAACAACAATAAAATTTTCTAACTTGTACCTGTGAATACTTTTAATTCTCTTGAACATTTTGTTTTTGGGCTACACCTCATGTAACATTTCTTTCTGTACTTTACAGCATGCAATTTTAGCACTAATCTTATCTCTGATTAACCTTACTTTGCTAACTTTTCAAATTACTTCATCATGATTTCCTTATTTATTTATTTATTGAAATTCTTGTCGTACTGCTCATATTTGTGTATACTCCCTTAAATACATTCTGAATTTATTTAACCGAATTATCTCGCATCAGGAGAAGTACTTGAAGAAAGGCTTTCTCCCAGACAGAAAAAGGCAGCATATACTAAATATATTTATTATAAAACTGATATTAGAGAAAAGCAAGTTTTTTTGATGGTTGTGAAATATCTTACTTAATACAGAGAAAAAGGATGAGGCCAGTCTACCATAACATCAGCTCTCCTAGCATATAAATGTGAAGAAATACTGTTTATTTTCTAGATCCATCTCGAATCCTCAAGAATATACCAAAGAACACTACACTGCCTATTTAGATAAGAAGACTTGTAGAATAACAATTTATGTTAACTAACATTTTTTTTTGTTTTACTAGTATATATCTCCTGAGAAGATTAGCTGAGCAGGCAGTCTCTGCGAGATCATTTTTACTGTTGTGTTCAAAGTTGAATGGTTCAATTTTCTAACATTTATGAATATGTATTTTGGATATACCTAAAACCTAGCTGAACTCAGTGGAATTTTTTTACCAAAGTCTAGTTGATAATATTGTTGAATGCTTTTTCTTAACTTTCTGGAGAAATAACTGCTTTTTCCTAAGCATCTTTTTTTTTTTTTTTTTAATAGTAGAACTGCTTATTGGATTTTCTCATGTAAGACAGGCAGACAACTAGCCGGTCATGATCACTAAAGGGAAAATGATTCCCAAGAGTGACATAACATGAAGACATAAACATAAACATTATGATAAGGATGAAATTAGGGCTGAAACTCTCTCTGCAAATCTCCTGCTGTGTCTCAGTATGAAATGAAGTTTCTTATAGATGCAGGTTACCTAATGTCTTATAAATCAGTATTTGCCTTTCTTTTCAATATGTATTCCTGGAAAGGTTTGAACCCATTACTGATCGTTAGTTCATTTTTCTAGCATATGGGGAAAAATGCTTTCAATACTTCCTCAAAATATTGCATTTCACCAATGTAAATCTTGGCAGTTACCCACCAATAGCCAGAATGTACAATTGAGACTAAAAAGGGAATAAATGTTTGTGTATGGTTCTGGGGTGGGAGAGAGACATTCTTTCTTTCTGATCCTATTTGATTTTACATAAAAATAAATCACCTATCCAAAGACACATGTCAAATTTCAAACCATGAAAATTTAGAGCAAGAAATTTTATTTAAAAGACAGAGGGCACAAGACTAAGCCTTTCCAAATTGCTTGCCTCTCTGCTATTCTGCCAACATGATACATGTCTTTTAATAAGAGATGGTATTTGTTGCTTTTTTCACTGATCAAAAATAAAAAAAAAACACAATAAAACTGAGTTTTTTGTTACTATAAAGGTATCAGATGGGGAATGATTATGTGTTAATATCACCTGTGGCTCATCCAAAAGAAATAGGCTATATTCAGGCACTATTCTGAAAGTATATTGCTTACATGGATAGATTCCTCAGGTTATAAGAATTGTGGGTGCAGTTAGTCAGGTACTTTTTCTTCATCAAAGATGAAGCAGCCTATTTAACTGAGAATGTCACATAAATAGCAACAAAGAGATCTTTTTTTGTGAAAACAGCAGAAGACATGCTATTGAATAAACTAAAAGTGATTTTTTAGTCATTAATCTATTTTATTATTAACTTAGGTAGTATTAAAATAAGATATAGCTACAGTGTAAATCTAATATATATATATATACCAGTTTCTCCTTACAAGGAAATTGAACATTTTAATATGACTAAGAAAACTATTTTGATTCTACCCCATGCCTAAGCTTTCCTTCTTCATCTGTCCATTTTGTGTGATCTGTCCATATTCTGTTTGAATACTGATTCATATCTTACAATTTTACCATCAACCCATATTAGATACATCAATCTCTCTGTTTGCAAATTGTGTAAAGTTATTTATTTACATTAAATTTATTGGGGTGACATTGGTTAATAAAATTTTATAGATTTCAGGTGTACAATTCTATAATGATTCAGTATATTGTACTGTGTGTTCACCACCACAGTCAAGTTTCCTTTCATCGCCATTTATCCCTCCTTTACCCTCTCTTACTTCCCCCACCCCATTTTCCATGTGGTAATCATAATCACCCTACTATTGTTTGTGTCTATGATTTTTTTTGCTTAATCCCTTCACCTTTTTCACCCAGGCCCTCTTTCCCCTTCCCCTCTGATAGCTCTCAGTCTGTTCTCTGTATCTATGAGTCTGTTTCTATTTTGTTTCTTAGTTTATTTTGTTCATTATATTACACATATAAGTGGAATCATATGGTACTTGTCTTTCCCTGATGGGCTTATTTCACTTTACATAATACTCTCCAGGTCCATCCATGCTGTCCCAAAAAGTAAGATTTATTTTCTTCATTTTATAGCCAAGTAGTATGTCAGAATTGAAACCATTAAAATCCTAGAAGAATACATAGGGTAGTAAAATCTTAGACATTTCTTGTAGCAATATTTTTTTTCTGATTTATCTCCTTGGGCAAAGGAAGCAAGAGAAAAAGTAAGCAAATGGGACTACATCAAACTAAATTTTTTTGTTTAATATGTTTTTCTTGATTTTAGAGAGAGAGGATGGGAGATGGATAGAGAGGTAGAAACATTGATGAGAGATAAATATTGAGATTGGTTGCCTTCTGCATGCCCCCCCACCCCCCGCCGCCCTGCCAATTAGAGATCAAGCCTGCAACCTGAGCATGTGCCCTGACCATGAATCAAACCAGCAGCCTTCGTTCATGGGTCAATGCTCAGTCAACTGAGTCACACTGGCCTGGCCAAACTAAAAAGTTATTCACAGAGAAGGAAACTATCAACAAAATGAAAAGACAACCCACTGAACGAGAGAACTTATTTGCTGCTACATCTGATAAGGGGTTAACATCCAAAATGTATAAATAACTTATACAATTCTACACCAGAAAAACCAAACAATTCAATTAAAAATGGGCAAAGGACCTGAATAAACACTTCTCCAAAGAGAACATACAGATGGCCAATACACCTATGAAAAGATTCTCATTGTCACTAATCATCAGAGAAATGCAAATTAAAACCACAATGAGCTATCACCTCACACCTGTCAGAATGGCTATCATCAATAAATCAACAAACAACAAATGTTGGCGAGAATGTGGAGAAAGGGAACCTTTCTACACTGCTGGTGGGAATGCAGACTGGTGCAGACACTGTGAAAAGCAGTATGGAGTTTCCTCAAAAAATTGAAAATGGAACTGCCTTTTGACCCAGCAATCCTACTTCTGGAATATATCCTAAGAAACCCAAAACATCAATTCATAAGAAAATACACACCCCTGTATTCATTGCAGTGCTATTTACAATAGCCAAAATTTGGAAGCAGCCTAAGTGCCCATTAGTAGATCAGTGAATAAAAAAAGCTGTGCCACATTTACACAATGGAAAGTGTGTAAAGTTTTAACACAAAAAGAAGTCGTTAACAGTATTGTTGCATAATTATAGTCACTTATAGTATTTCACAAATCTGTATAAATATTAAAACTCAGTAAAATTCATTTTCTCAAAACACCCTTTTAAAAACATCTTTCTGTACTTGTTTGCTAATACATAGGAGACAATAAATTGCAGGGGTCAGGGGGACCATGTTAAAGTTAGAAAGTATACTAGTTGACACAGTGTCTGTGACATAGTGAGTTCTCAATAACTATGAACTGATAATAATTATTCCAGCACAAACTCCCAACTCTACTTGTTATGTGACTTAGGGTGAGTTTCTTAATCTCAGCACACTGAACTCCCATAATAATTGACATAAATTGGCATAAAGATGAAATGAAATAACTTTTCTGATATAGTGCAGTAACTGAAACATTACTGGTGGACTCCATTCCCTGTCTAATTCCTGTGTCACCTAACTAAACATCCCTTAGCTATGGTTTTATTATGCAATCATTTCATACCAACAGATTAATGTGTAAACTGCATAAGCCTAATGGGAAAGATCTAGCTGCTTAGAGAACTGTCAGATTAAAGTGAGTTTCTAACGCAGTAAGTCTGTTGTCAGAGTTGATGTCAGTTTTTAGGCAAAATAAAGGCAAAGCTACTTTTGAGGTATAGCGAGTGATATCCACTTTGTCTTTTCTACGGAAAGATTGAACTGTAGCTGGAAATCTTGCTAAGACCCTCAATGTTGTTTTGGTTTAGTGCTTCCTGTCCTGTGTGCTCTAGAATTTTCCCAGAGGGAAAGGATGAAACTGTTAAGCATACAAATTGTGTTAACCTTCAGATAGGTCTCACAAAGTATTCAACGGATAGAGAAGGGGTGACCGGTTCAGGCTGTAACCTTCCTAGTATCAAATGGCCAGTAATTTAGTACATTTCTTTCTTGCTCTAATAATAATTAGATGTTTTAGTGTCCACTATATAGTAAATATTGCATTAAAGAAGAGTGAATAATTAAAAGTCCCTTACCTCAAAGAACTTATAATTGACTCCAGATGATTAAATGTATACCATTGAAACAACAGTGAGAAATATAAAGTGACATATAATTAAACATTATATTTGGTAGCACAGAATATAGCTAAGCATTCAGAGGGACCTGAAATTGGTGAGCAATTGGAGTGACAAATAGAAGGTTATAGAGAAAGTTAGTTGATAGAATTTTGATAAGCAGAGGGAAAAAGGAAATGTTCATTCACTATATTTATGTATTTAAAAAAACAGTTCTTATATAACAGTATATGCCAGGAACTATTCTGACTCATTAATCCTCATAACAAACTTACCCTCATTTTACAGCTAAAAACAACAACAATGGAGTACAGAAAAGTGCTAAATGGTTAGTTCAATGTGTAGAGATGTCAAAATGAGAATATATGCTCCCTCTAACACTATATGTAAAAACATGACTAAATGCACCATGCATGCTCTAGTGGGGGATACATTTGCATAGAAACATGTTATGAAGTACATTGAAAGTCAAGCAAAGAGGTTGACTGGCCAGTTGGAATCCCTGGAAAATTTTCAGTTGGGGAAGACCATGATGAATAGTAGAATGTATAGTAGGAATCACTGTCTCTAATAGGGCAAGTTGTTAAGGTGGGGAAAGATTAGTAAGAAATGCTAGTAAAAGTTTGTTAGTAATCCATCTATGAGATTAAAAAAACACACACCTGGATTAGAGTGATAGTGGAAAAAGAGAGACTATGTCAGGGGGAAAATCAATGGAAAAAAATTAAATCACCTCAGTAGTGGAAGATGTATAAGAGGAAGAGTCACATAATGATTTTGACTCTTAGCAACTAAGACGAAGACAAGGATGTCAGAAAGGCACTCTATTAATTATTCTAGTAAGTGGTCTGCTGCTGAGATGGAGCCAGGCATGTTTTTTTTCTGTGTGTCTGCTTCTCATGCTTTGCCTCCTGAGTAGGCTTCTGGGAGCCTCAGCCTTCCCAGCTTTATTGAACTGGCACTGGGGACTCCACACCAGATATAAAAGGAGCATCCTGCAACTGCAGATGTGGAAATTCTCAAAGATGAAAATGTGGTTTAAGGAGCACATCATGTGGCTGAACGCTGTGCCATACTACTGGATGCTTTGAGCAAATTGTTAATGGGGAGTATTGGGCTCAAATGCCAATTAAAACTATGCACTCAGGCAAAGTACATTTAACTCCCACACCTTTCTACTTGGATTTGTGCCACAATTTTATTGTTTTCTTCAGTCGGTTAGCTGGCTCATGCTTCCTTTTTGGATTCATTTTCCTCCGTGGGTGGCAAAGGTGATTTAGTTATTTGTTCCCACAAAGTAAAAGGTTTTTATAAATAACATCACCTACGTAGTTTCATTTCTAGCTGTATGATGAGTGAGGTTAGTTCACTTATGAAATAGATTTTTTAAATGTGTTTCATGCCTAACATCCACTAGAGAATGAATGACTTAGGGCAAAGGCTATGAAAACTGCTTCTCCATTCTACAGACCACTTAGTAAGAGAAATTCTCCCACAGGCAAGCTTGTCCTCCTGTCTTTTTTACCTGTAAACTTTCTCAGGTTGCCTATAATGCCTGATGTACTATGTGCCTAACTATCACATAGGGTTATTGGTTTACATTTTACGTAAGACAGATGGTCAGCTGCTGGTTGTAAGTAGCATTAAATAAGTTAATTCATAATAAACCAATAGAGATAGATGATATAGATAGATAGGTAGATAGATAGATACATAGATAGATACATAAATGGATGGATGATAGATAGATACTATTAGGACAAAATATTTCTCTTATATAGCTAGGTTACTCACATAAATGTAATAGCATCACTCACCACTGTGAGGCCTCTGACAACACTGGCTTGGGATTGGGACTATTTGTTCAAAATTGATAGTTATTTTACTGATTTTTTATGGTTCAGAGTATTACAGGTGTCCCTCATTTTCCACCGCTTTGCCCTCCTCCACCCAGGCACCATCCCACTCCAGGTCTTCACTATACTATTGTGTGTGTCCATTAACTATGCATAGCTACACTAATAAAAGACAAACATGTAAATTGACTGTACCTTTACCATACTTTAAGCCATGCCCACCAACTAATCAGAGCGACTATATGCAAATAAACCCAACCAAGATGGTGGCCAGCAGCCACGGAGCTGGAGCAAGCAGGAGGCTTCGTTGCCCCAATGATGGAGGAAGCCAAGCTTCCCAGCTGCCGCAGCCAGCTCTGAGCTCCACTCCAGGCTACAACGTTTCAATTATAGAAGGTAAATAAATCCCAGAATAAACAAAGAAAAAGAAAAAAGGAGGGGCTGGGAGCTTCCCTCATCAGGGAGGCTTGGGCAGCCTGAAAACGGCCCTCAGTCCCTCACCCAGACTGGCCAGGCATCCCAGTGGGGACCCCCACCCTAAAGGGGATGGGGTGTGGCCAGCCTGAAAACAACCATTAGCCCCTCACCCAGGCTGGCCAGGCGCCCCAATGGGACCCCCATCCTGATCTGGGACCCCCTTCTGGGCAAACCAGCTGGCCCCCACCTGTGCACCAGGCCTCTATCCTATATAATAAAAGGGTAATAGGCAAACTGACCCTAACAGCAGAACGACTGGGAATGACTGGTCACTATGACACACACTGAACACAAGGGGCCAGACGCTCCATGCAGGAGCTGCCCCCTAGTGGTCAGTGCACTTCCACAGGGGGAGCTCTGCTCAGCCACAAGCCAGGCTGATGGCTGCCTGTACAGTAGTGGTGGTGGGAGCCTCTCCCGCCTCCTCAGCAGCACTAAGGATGTCTGACTGCAGCTTAGGCCTGCTCCCTGCTGGCAAGTGGATATCCCCTGAGGGCTCCCGGGCTGCCAGAGGGATGTCTGACTGCCAGCTTAGGCCCAATCCCCTGGGGAGCAGGCCTAAGCCAACAGGTGGTCTTCCCCCTAGGTGTCCTAGACTGTGAGAGGGCACAGGCCGAGCTGAGTGACCCCCCCGAATGCACAAATTTTTGTGCACTGGGCCTCTCGTATGCATATAAATCTGTCAGTCTGTTCCATTTATCCATGCCTCTGGACTTATTTTGTCAGTTTATTTTGTTCATTAGATTCCATATATAAATGAGATCATGTGATATTTGTCTTTCTCTTACTGGCTTATTTAGCTATTAAAAAGTGACTTGAAGAGAGAGAGAAGTGAGATGAAAGGCCTATATTTGAAATTATCCCTGCTTATATTACTAAGACAGATATATTTTCAATCAAAATAACTTCTTACTATTTTACTTTCTTGTTTAGGCTGTATAATGAAATGAGATTGGTTATTTCACTTTGATGCTTTATTTTTTATTTCAGAATTGACTTATTTTGATACCATTAAGTTTTGATTTCTCCACAAACACTGATTTGTTGAGTTTTAAAAGTAAAATATCAGCAAATATTTGTATTCATTTAGGTAACGCCTGCAGTTCAGAGTCCTCATTCAAACTAATGGATATAGATATTTAAGACAAAGAGAGAATGAAGCTAAAGTAGAATTGGTAAATTCCTCCTTTGACAATGAAATTTGATTGAATAAGTCATGTTCTATATGTTGTTGAAACTGAGAAAGTCCCTTGCCCACTGCTGAGAAATGTGGGAGGAAAATGATATTGTCCTGAGGGATTTTAGCTGGAGTCTCTAAATCTTCTGTTTTGGGTAATCTGTAGTTGAAAGTGATTCTTTTAGGACTTATTCTCTTTCTGGCCCTCTGGGAAGGTCTCTCACAAGTCCAGTATTCTTTCATTTAAAATTTTCTCTTGTACCAAGGGGAAGAATGAAGACTTTGTTTAAGAAGTATAAAGTGGAAAAGATGTGACATTTAGATCCCCAATCAGTAAAGGGATGAAAACTAAGCTCATTGCCAACAAATGCATTTGGAATACATTTCTCCTCAAGTGATATTTATCAAGTGCCCATATATACATGGCGCCACGCTAAGTACTATACAATACAAATTAAATAGATGTAGTCCCTGCTATCTGCCAGTTTACATCTTCCTTTGATTCAAATGCTATAGCAGAGTGCTTAAAAGAGCCAAATCAGATCATGAAGATTATATCTATCTCCCTGAAGGATAGATTATTGGGGTTTCTCTTTATGTGCTGGCCTGGGTAGGAGATGCAGAAGTAGCAACGGCACTCCCTGCGACTTCCCTCTGGTAATTATTTGTAAAGGTGTCTAAACATCTGAGGCTTTAACTAGAAGTTCCATAAATTGTTTCTGGTTAGTACTAGTAGCTAAGAGAACAGAACATGCATCTTCCTGGAGGCCTTGAAAGAGCAACTCCCTGTGCATTTTACCCTAAAATCTTTGAAGTAGATTTTGTCATCTCTATTGAAAGCAAAGTGATAAACATAGATATGCTCTCTGCTAGTCACAACTGTTGACTAACGAGTCTTGTAGACATTTTTTGAGTTGCTTTGAGTAGCCATGAGGTATGTTATGATGGGAAGAGCTCAGAATGAAAGTTAGAAGGCCTGGATTTTGGTCCTTGTTCAGATAACAAATAGATGGTTAGGTAACACAAGTTGTTTCACATCTGGGCTTTAGTATCACTTCAACATTAAAGAAATTTTATTTAAATACTTTTTAGTTTTAATACTCCATACGACTACATGTGACCTGACCACTACATGGAAATTGTATAGTCATCCAAGGGGCAGTAAAAAGAGAGGGATATCTACTTCCTTGGTCTATGTTATATTATTAATGTCATTATCATTTATTCTAAAATATAGGTGATACTCACTTTTGAAGTCAAATACTGCAGAAATCAACTCCTGCTCTGATTAAGATTGAAAAAGGTAACCTAGAAGCTGAAGAATAAAAAGTCTTTTGTTCAAGAACAATAATTGAAGATACAATTGATTAAATAGGATCTAATTTTATATTCTGGACAAGTAAATATTTCAAATGTAAAATCTGAAGGGTAAAGTATCAGTCCAAAATTATTATAAGTATAGTTTGGTTTGTTCTCAGGAGGATGGTGAGGGAGAATTCTGACCTCGTCTTCTTCCTTTTGGATGTCATGGTCAATGGTTAATGGAAAAAGTTCAGCTGGAAGACATCCACTAAACCTTCAAGGAAAGCAGCAAGATTAAGATAAGGTTATATAGAATGGCCTATTTCAAGACTATAGTGATATATTATCTTACATTTTCCCTTAGCATAGGAAATATTTCTGAATCCCACATGTGAAGGAATTAATATAATTCAGGGATTAAATCTTTAGTAAAATCTCTTTTCCTCTTTAGAAACTTTAGTTTTCCCTGCATATGTCTCTATTACTTTTTCCGTTTATTTTTTCATCCATTGGTTAAGAATATAATCAAAGCCTGCCAGAAATAAGAAGGACCTTAACCACCACAAAATCTAACCTGTTTATATTCCAGGTGAGAAAGCCCTATCAACAGAACTCACATACCCAGGTTCTTGCAGTTTTCATGGGCAAAGGTAGCGTTACAATCTAGCATGAGCTGTGCAAAATGGAAGAGGGAGAAGGAAATAGTATGGCAAATAGGAAAGCAAAGTGAAAGAAATCTGAAAAAAGAAAACATAACTGTCAAATGTTTTAAAATAGAGTCAGCAAACTACCCACAGACCAAATTCTGCTGTGCACTATTTTTGTACAGCTATCAAGCTAAGAATGACTTTTATATTTCTAAAGAGTTGTTTAAATAAAGGACATGTGACAGAGACCATACATGGCCCATGAAAGCTATGATATTTAATATCTGGTCCATTACAGAAAACATTTGCTGATCCCAGATTAAAACACTACAGAGACCACACACACACTAGAGTTAAGCAAAGCCCCAATGACCTTCAGAAAAGTCTCACAGTGACTAGGTTCATCCAAGAACAGTTTGCTTCATCCATTTTCAATTCCAATCCACTATATTCAATACTCTGACCACAGAGACCAAAACAAGAGATTCTTTTTTCAGAAAGTATCAGGATCTTATTCTCAGTAAAAGAGTATAATGTTCAGAATAGGCCTAAGGGTCAGAAAAGAATTTATAGATTCTTTGTTTCCTTTCCCTCCTGTAGTTTTCAGTTTCACATTCTGAAGTCTTGCCAGGTTCTGCTGTTTATTTTCTCCTTCTTAGTCTGTAAGGACATTATTATTATGTTGAACCATATAAGATTGTCAACATTCAACTAGTTTTGATTAATAAAATAGCAATGTTATATGATTCAACTTAATGTTTAGTTTTCTGTTCTTCTCTTCTTACACTTTTCTCTCTCATCATTTTCATATGTTTTGCCTTATTAATAATTCTTTCATCTGTGCTTATACATCTCTCCACTTGTGCAGAAATTCTTTTGTAGTGAAGACTTAGTTTCTAAATTTAGAGATTTCTCTTTGAAATATATTATTTGACTGAGTTTACTCTGAATAGTTCATTGAAAGTGTACTGCCACAGACCTTATTATCAATAGGTATACACAGTGGTATCAGTTCAGTTTCCTGGGGTATAAATGGCTTGCTTTTATTGCCAGTTTGGGATCACCTGGTACCATGCAAATGCATAGTCTGCCTGGAAAAATGCATAACTTCTTTTGGGACAAATTTAACCAATTATCAGAGGTAGAATTATGGAAGGACTCTGGATATTTTAGCACACTAGTTTTACCATCCATGGCTGTGTATGTGATAGGCTGGTGTACTGAACTATCAACCTCCATCATTTCCTACTTTATTTAAAATGGTGCTCAGCCAAGCTCACAGAAATGAAGCTTACTGTTAAGAAGTGCAGTCAATTAGAATTGGAGATGCTCTTTCTTGATACAGCAATGCAGAGACAAAGAGGTCAGGAAGGGTAGATTTTTTCTCACACAAAGAGCTTAGTGAATGTAGATATTGATTATGCCAATGTACTTAAAGTCAGAAATGAAGAAATGAAATTAAAAAGCAGTATAATGTAGAGGAAAGCTGTTTAGTTTACTGTAATGGTTCAGAGCATGTAATTCAAAATCAGATCAATCTGGATTTGAATCTCAGCTTCTTCTCTTACTAGCTATATACACTTTGAGTATGTTATGTGGTCTTTATTTCTCTATAACATGAAGATATTACCTACTCTGTAATTCTATAGATTTCTGGTTAACATTAAAGAAAGTAACATATGTAAAATAAGCATTTGATAATACTTTGGTTATTAATTTTAGTAGAAGTAGTAATAATGATAAGTTAACATGGATGATAATGAAATTTATAACAATCCCAAAGATTACAAACATCTGGAATGCTAAAGAAAAGGAAATTTTATTTAGTCACTAAAATGTTAGTAGAGAAAAACAACTCAAGAAAATAAATTCAAAGAAGATACATATTACCTAAATTTCATAAGAAATATAGTGCAAATTCAGTGATGGACATAAACAGAAAGGGGGCTGACATTGTTATATATATATCTATTAATTTGTTTATTCAATCATTATTTCAATGTATGTTTTTTAGTTCCTTCAGTGTTTAAGGGACTATGCTGCATAGGGAAAAAAAGAATATGTAAGAATGTTTGTCCACTTGAGAGTATTGTAGTGCAGAATTTTGTGAATTTTATAAACTCTTATATAGAATCCTGTCTGAAAACAGAAAAAAAAGAAGAGCTTCTCTGATTAAATAGGAAGTGAAGGGACACAAAACCATATATACTAAGTGTCTTCTTCTCCCTCACCTATCCCAGGGTGCCCATTGGCACCTTCACTAACCCAAGATTTTATGAAACATAGTTTGAAAATCACTTGTCTAGTCTGTTATAAAGATGATTTGCAAGAAATCTTAGTTTGGGGGTTTCTTCTTTAGTCTAGAATAACAGTTTTCAACCGGTGTGCTGCAAGAATTTTTAAAACATGCAATACCTGACTAGTCAGGGGCACTAACCTCTTTGCCCTTAGATTGTCAAGTAAAAAAAAAATGACAACATCCAACACAACAATATCCATCTGGTGTGAATGAGTCAAAATTATACCTATTTTTGTCAGATTAGCAAAAGATAACATATTTTTGGTGTGCCCCCAAACTTTAGTCATTATTTTATATGTGTCACAAGATGAAAAAGTTGAAATCACTGGTATAGAACACTGGTAGTCCCTCTAGATGCATAAGTGTAAAAGAGAATGCTATTTCTACACTTGCATACATTATTACATTATATAACTGCTTTTTGTTTGTTTGTTTTTCTAGCAAGGACAAGAGAAAGACAAGACAGAAGATTAGCAAATTTTGATTAGAAAAAAAAATGTCATCAGGCAAGTTTGAAAAACTGTGGTAATGTTTAGGAAGCAATGCCTGGTGGGCTCCAATATAAGGAAACTAGATATTAGGAGTAGAATGGATGTGCTAGGCAAGAAGGTGATGCAAATAGTGGGGGGAATCAAATATTTGAAGTCCCTCAAAATAATTTGCCACCATATAACTTTTCATCTGACAACATGATGAAAAAATATTTTTCTACATTTCATAATACCAAGGAAGGACTCTGAGGTGGCATAAGTTGAAACCATGTGTTTGACACATGTCACAAAACGAACATATATCCTACTAGCATGTAATAAAAGAAAAGATATTAGAGAAGCATTCTTAGAGTTGATCAGGGCAACAGACAAAGGGTAATCACAATATATATTGCCAACAACAGAGTCCTTCCCCTGTTGTCCTTCAAAGTCCATCAAAGTCCTTATTGCATGCATTTCCTATGTTCTCCCTTTTATTCTCTCATAGCACTTACTATATAATATTATAAATGCCTGTTTAATTGTTGCTTTCCCTTTCTAGAGTATAAGCTCATTGAGGATAAAAGCCTATCTATTTTTATTATAACTGAATCACCAGCACACAGAAAGGGACAGCCACACAGTAAATAGAATGAATGGAATAAACAAAATAAGGAAAGAATGCATAAACAAGCAGAGTTTCACATATCAGCGACTGCAGGGCAACCCTTGTGTATGAGATGATTTGAATGGTGCTAGAAAACAATCTCTTTCTTAAAATAATTCTGTCATCTACTTTTCTTGGGATCTGACTTTCTACTCTTTATAATTCAAATTTATTTGGAATATGAAGACCATTTTTTATTTCAATAGCTCTTTTATGATTATGCAAATGTATCTGTGTAAGAGTAATATGTTAACACACTCTGTTTCCATCTTATAAGAAAATATGAGTCCTGAGAAATAATTATACATGCAATATAGAATTCTAGGGCAACATTGTGCAATAGAACATTTGTAATGAAAGCAATGTTGCTAATATAAATGAGAAACTTAATTTTAAATTTCTTTTAAATTTAATTAATTTTAATTTAATATAATTTTAATGTATTAAATGCAGAGGCCATGTATTGTATAGTGCAATTCTAGGAGGTATAAACACCAAAAAGAGAAAATGAAAGCAATACGGAGGCCATCAAAAATCACCCTGTAAGGCTCAGTTCTGGTTTAGGGACAATTTGAATTCGATAATACATGACAATGACAAAGCCTGAAAGGAATGAAAGATCTGAGAGGTAGATGAGCCACAACACATGTAGCTTGCATTAGGAAAGGTGAATACTGTTATTTCAGTCTCCCCATATTCAAGCAGCCATTAAGATTGGCCAATTGGAATCCCACCATAATATACATATATATATATTTTCTTCATCATGTGATTTGTTAACTAAAATTAGAATAGTAAATTTATTAGAGCATTATTCTATTGAATTTAATTCATCTTTCTACTTGTCCTTGTATTTAGCATTTTTAAAGTTGTTGAATCATAGCATGCTAACATTTCCATAATGCTTAATGGCATATGATGACTTTGCAACCAGAAACACGGGCCATTTAGGAAGCATTTAAAGAATGGAACAGTCACTGGAATCAATAAATGCATTGGTTCATTCCTAAGTTTAAGATAAATCTTTCATGTGTGCAAATAACTTATCAAATAACTTTACTTTTTACTATTGGTGCAGAAACTTCATATAAATATTCAAATTGTGATGTCCTTCGTCTTTCTGTAATTTGGCACCATTACATGTGCTTAATGTCCATAATTTATGACTGTGTGAATGCTCTTAAAATATTGCACCTTTGGTGGCTGCCAAATGTATGGTTTGAAAAATGTAAACTTATAAAAGTTAAAGGTGAAAATGAATTCAAGTAGAATGAACTGAAACAAAGGTCAGTCTTATACTGATATATTTTGAGGACTAGTTTTAGCATTTATCTGGCTGCTTCTGATATATAATCTTTTTTACATAAATATTGTGGTAATTTCCCTGCTCTACCTAGATAATCATTTGTACTAATTTCTTTCAAATCTGACTTAAAATTGAAGCCATGTCAAGAGTATGTGAAAATGAATGTACTTCTGTGAAGTTAAAACTGTGGCTGCTCATATGCTAATAAAAGATTTAATTTTAAGGTTTTTTATTCTACCTCTTTATCAAATCAATCAACATGACCTATCTTCTCAGTGCAAGAGTAGCTTGAAACCCTAGAAATATTTGCTTTTTTCTGCCATGCTAACATGTTGAGGAACTGATCTACTCAGTTTATAAAAATTGTGTTTGGTAATGTTTTCAGTCCCCTCTTATCACAGAGGCCAAATAGATGCAGACAAAATTCAATTTGGCTGAGATAAAGAACTAAAATGATCATCTAGCTAAGCCTAAATCTAAATGTACTTTCAAAGTTCAAAGTGACTCTCTGGAGAATCAGTTACTTGCCAGGTTCAATTCACCATTATCCATCTCCATGGCCCTGCAAGCATGGTAAAGCTCATATTTACAGGTTACAATAAGTCATCAAATATCTCCTAATAAGGCAAGGAAATAATATACTGATCATGGATCCTATAGCTACTGTATAAAACAGCTATACAGATCATGGTGGGCTCATCAACCTATTTGCACCCATTTTAAACCAAGATAAATTATTTGAGAAGAAATAGCTTTGAGGCTACAAAGTGACATATATTCCAACCAGGACTCGAATCTCATTGTTCACTCAATACCTATAGTGCTTTGGTCAAGTTACTGAAATTAATTTATTATCTACACTAATAAAAGAGAAACATGGTAATTGGTATACGACCGCTACCCTTCCCATTGGCTAATCAGCGAGATATGCAAATTAACTGACAGCCAAGATGGCGACCAGCAGCCAGGCAGCTTAAACTGAACATGAGGCTTGCTTGCTTCAGTGACCGCGGCCTCCACCCTTCCCCGCCTGCTG
>NW_006291728.1:1281268-1286625 GCF_000327345.1 Myotis davidii | reverse complement strand
ATATATATATATATTTAAAGACACCTAGATACATACAATAACATTGACACGTGAAATACATATTTTTGGACATCTGGGCTGGAAAAACAATACCTAGAAGTTTTGTCAAGGAATTCTGTAAACAGAATGACATCTCCCTGGGTTTTACTACCTTCTCTAAATCTAAAGCAAAAATGCCCCAACTATGTACCAGAATATTAAAAAATTGAGGCAACTTACTATAGGGATGTGCTAATACATTAATTTCATCAATAGGGAAGTAGCCTTGATGTTCCAAAGTTATTATTTGAAAAAGAACCTGGAAAAGAAGAGGGGATTGGAGAAATCATGAAATGGCGATCTGACAGGACTATCAGAAAATGTAAATTATATTTTATATAAAACTTATCACAGTGCTTGATACATTGTAGATTTCCATGAATGATTTCTTTGTGTTCCCCACCCTACTAATTTTCTGAGCATGATTTTCAGATTTATAACAGCATTAGGTATGACTTGGTAACTTTGAACTGATGACTTAACAATTCTATACTTTAAAGGGTAATAATAAGAATATTAATACATATATAACTCATGCCATGTCAGCCATTTATTAATCTGCTAAAAGCCCATTAACAGTCATGGGTTAGAACTTTGTGACTTATAAGTACAGATTTCTGAAATCTTGTTTTCTACATTATGAGCTCCTTAGATTTGACATCCTTACATTTACCAAATCAGTACTTCACTATTGTCATGACTAAGTGTCCTTTAAATCTTTCCTATTTTCTCAAATAATGCATCATTTCTGGTTTTATTTGCTTTCTTAATTTTTATAGAAGCCATGGTCAAATATTTGAATAATATTTTTATAGCACTTTAGAATTCTTAGCCCTCTTGGGTTTTTGCATATTTGTTACACACAATCTTATACTCTGAAAAATCTCAATGTCTATTTTCTTCACACTTTTATACAGACTTCTAAACATTGCTGAAAAAAATCAAGAAACTGTGCTGATTCAGTTTACCTTAATTTGGTCCTTGGCTGCTGCTTGGCAATTCTTTTACTTATTTTTTCTTGATACCATTCTGTAGTCTCTACAACAGTTATTCTAAATTATATATAATCTCCTTAAACCTTCAGCCACAATCCTATTTCCTCACTTATGAAAAATTTAATTTATTACTTTATTAAGAGAAAAAGACCACCATGCATAAACCCCCTTCTTGTCCACCCCTTTCATCTCAAAGCTTCTCTGGATTTTCTTTCATCATCTTTTCCTTTTGCCTTGTCTTTGAGGAAAATATTTTCTTCTTTGTTTCCAAGATTAACCCCTGTGTCCACTCCTTCTATTTTATTTTAATATCAATATTTCATCCATTGGCCCATTCTTTCTCACATCTTTAGTATTTCCCTATAGCCACTAATATATTCTGGTCTAAGAGAAACCAAAAGTAAGGTAGACAAAAATAATATAACTAACAAAGACTTTTCCTCTGAAATTAAATTCACTGAAGCTTATGACATATATCTAGGCTTACTTCTATCACCAACTATCTCAGAAATAAAATCTGGAGTCACCTTTTCAACTTATCATTATTTAAATTTCAACCAACTTATAGTCAAGCTGACTCCCCCCATCTATAGAAACTGGTTTTTGAAGGTCACTAATGTCCTCCTAACAGTTAAATTTCTGTATTTTCTTAGCCCATATGCTTGACCTCTCTGTAACATTTAATACAGTACATTACACTAACATGTCTGTTGAAATTTATTTGTTCTGTTGGTTCATAGGATTACTCATCCTTATGAATTCTTCTAGCCATTTATTTCTAGCTATCCATTCCCTGTCTCCTGTATTGTAGTTATTACTTATGATTCTGTCTTTTTTTCTCTTTAATTCTCTTTCTATAAGCTCAACTCTAGTGATTATATATATATAATTTAAAATTATCATCTCTATCCAGTTTTCCTAATCTATACCTTCACTAACAACTTCCCTATTTAAGTCTCATACCCACATTTCCAAATGATACCTAAACATTTGAATGTTTTCACCTAAATACATGTTAATACCTAAAACTCAAAATATCTAAAAGTCGGCTTACTATTGTTATCTTCAAATTTTCTATAGCTACTTATTTAAATTTTGCAAATTCCTTAGGTTCATAAATACAGGAGTCATCCTTAAAATCCTCACTCACCCTCAAACCACACTAGACAGTCAGAATTTATTATTAATTTGATCTCTAAAGTTTCATCTCTATCTATCTCTAGCTCTAGCTGTATTTGTATATCTAGCTCTAGCTCTAGTTCTAGTTCTATCACTATCTCTACATTTACCTCCCCCTCTCTTCAAGCCCATTACCACTATTCTTATTCAACTGTCTAATACCTCACTCCTGAACTTAATACCTTAGTCACTTAACCTTCAGTGTGCCCCCGTTACAATCTGTTCAGTTATAAAAGTAGAGCCATTTTGCTCAATGTCTCGTGAATACCTTATGTGGCTTCTCCTTGCCAAATGAAGTCCAAATTTCCAAGCCAAGTATTGAAGTTCTTGTATTCTGATCCTAACCTACATTTTCTAACTTTATCCCCAACTACTTCCCTTCACATACTCTACATAGAGTATAGCCAAACTACTTGCCATTCCACAAATCAGACACCACGTCACTGGTCACTGCCTATGTTCTCTTCTCCTTAGGAAAGGCCCTTTCCACATCTTTGTTTTTTGAAATTCTAGACATCTTTCAAGGGTCATCTAAAGTTCCCTTTCTCCATATAATCTACCCTGTTTCTCCTAGACAAGTAATGATTGCTACTTTGCTTGACCGCCTAAAATGTTATGTTTATTCCTCTTATTGCATGTGCCCATATTGCCTAAATAACAATTATTTATATTTGTGAGTGGTCCTGCTACTCAATTAGTTAGCTTCATGACTACATGAGTTTAAGTTTATTTATTCCTGTACCTCCACAACACCTAACACAGTACTGTGTACTTAGTAACAGCTCCACAGTATTTGAAAAATAGATGTCTAATTACAAATGGATCAGATATTTAAATTTAGAGCTTTTCTTTGAAGAGCTTTAAACACTTTAAAGGCATTATCTCACCTCTCAAAAACATTCCTGAAAACAAAGCAAAGGACAGTTACCATTATCTCTGTGAAGGACTAAGAGGCAAAGCAATTTACTAGAGTTGGTGGCAGAGCTGAAAACCCAAGACACCTGATTACTAAACGAGTGCTCTAATCCCTCGACTATGCTTGCTCCAAAATTAAATTAATTCAGATGAAAATATGAGAAAATTTCCATTTCTTTTGTTTATCCAAGAGTTAGCTTTAATATCCACATTTCCCTAGGTGGATCGTTGCTTAGAAATCCAACTAGCCTTACTTCTTCCTCTGCCTCCCACCCATTGGCAGTTCTCATTCTTCCCTGTCGCTTGTGTGGAAATGCACTCTGGTTGATGTCCTTTCTCCTGGTTGTTTTACTTTTAATGCACTAGCAGTTGGTGAGCTTGTTAAATTTCTTTTCTTTTCTCTCCCTTTTTTTTTCTTTTCTGTGGCCATTTCTCAAGTGAGCTTACCTGCACTAAATGTTACATGTCAAGGGTGGCCTCACATATTGGAGAGCAGAAAATGGCTGCAACTGAAGGGAGGAGAAGGGAGGATAATGACTCTATTTTCTACAGAAAAGGATGAGATCATTTTTAAAAGATGTCATTTCCTTTTAGATACAGAAGGTTGTTAGACTCCCCTTTGTGTCCTTTATCATTTAAGGTCATAGAAAGAGTTGGAAGAAGTTGCTTTCTGGAATGACAGTGAAACCTGAGCTATCGGGCATCATTTAGACATTAAGATCATGAATTACTTTGCTAACCACTAGTGTAACCAAGATGTCCGTGGGACTGGATCATGATAAGCATTCTATTATGGCAACATAATACATCAGCTTTAGATTGAGCAGTAAAAAGTAGGAATTGGAGAGACAGCCATTAGTTTACATGCCCTGTTTTGAGCACACTCCCCCATTGTGTCAATAGTAATGGTCTGAATGATGTGTGCGTGTGTATGTGGGTGTGTGTGTGTGTGTGTGCATAAAACATAATTCCTGAGAGCAGAATCCTCTGAATCATATGATCTAGGCCAGTGGTCGGCAAACTCATTAGTCAACAGAGCCAAATATCAACAGTACAATGATTGAAATTTCTTTTGAAAGCCAAATTTTTTAAACTTAAACTATATAGGTAGGTTCATCGTTATTACCTTAATTAGGGTACTCCTAAGGCTTAGGAAGAGCCACACTCAAGGGGTCAAAGAGCCGCATGTGGCTCGCGAGCCACAGTTTGCCAACCACGGATCTAGGCCATACCTCTACAATACCAAAAACCAGTTGAAAAGAAAAAAATATTGAAGGCATTAGCTTGATTGATTATTGTGTTTTTTCTCTTTATTTGATTGTTTGGGAATATATTTTGAAATGCTACTTATTAGTTTTCATAAATTTGGAGCTCTAAAGATTCCACCTTGTCTTACAAGGAAAGTACCCCCCTACCTACTTATACTTCTAAATCATTATCTAAATTTGGAGCACTTACAGGAACCTTTCACCCCTGGAGTACTAACTCACAACTAATTCTCACTGTTGTATATGATAACTATACATGTAAAATAATTCATCATTTATTCTAACCAAAATATAATTATGCATTCAATCTATAATGCCCTCCACTTCTGCCTAAATTCAGTAAACTGTTATGTAAATAATAATCATTAATAACATGGCACATAAAAACATGCTTTAGGTAATGATGAATCTTAAATTGCATCAATTATTTCAACAGAAGAATATGAACTTGCAGAAGAATAATGGGAGCAAACATCTTGCTGCACTTGACTTTTCCTTGTCCTCATTGGTATCACAAAATCTAACTTAACTGAGGATTTCAGTGGAATTTCTAATGGAGTAACCATGGCAAAATGTAATTTAAGGAAGCCTGACCAAAGGTGATTAAATAATATAATAAAATATTAAGTGCTTTATGTGACTTCAATTTAAACAAGACTTCAGTACTTCCCACACAATATGAAAAAAATAATTTTAACTTAAAAAGAAAATTGTTACTTAACATTAGATTCACTTTAATGGAAAAGATCAAACAAGAGTAGCCATTTTTATTCAGTGGTGTGAAAATAATACAAGATGATAATTGTGAATGTAATGAAATTAAAAACAGAGCTGAAATGGCCATGTAAATAATAAAAAGTGGTTGTTTCTGCCAAAGTATGATGAACTGATACAGATTGTACAGCATCATTATTATCAGAACAGACATGTATAAAATGATTATAAATTAATAGTTTGTATT
>NW_006291728.1:1269979-1281179 GCF_000327345.1 Myotis davidii | reverse complement strand
GGAGGGCTGGGCGGTGCAGGGTTACTCACGCGGCAAAGTACGTTTAAACAAATAAAATTATGAAATGAATTTCAAAATGTATACTGTTCACACAGTATAAATTTTGAGATAATTTTTCATAAGATAAGGATGAATTTATATACCTAGATATTTGAATGAGCAGACTTCATTATATACAGTTATTACTATTGCCTGTGTGACAGATTCGGTCAGCCTTACTCTAAGTACCTTAACAGTAAGTCAAACCAGGAAAGGTTACAAAATTGGAAATTAAATTTATCACAGGTTATGTGATTGGTTCCAAGAGCTAAAAACTGAATTGGAAAGGTTGTTGCTCTTATAAATTTGCATGCATTAAGTACAAACAGCATGCTAGTTTAGCAATTTGTGCAATTCTCAAAGGCTTTCCTTCAATATTTTATTCTTTTCACTTGATAATTTGAAGAGTAAGAGTGTAATTTTCCCAGAGTGTGTTAAATCATTTTGCTATGTACTTGAGAGTTCTGTAGATCTTTTCTGTTTGAAGTGTAGCCATGTACCCATCAAATGATCTTTTCTTTATGGTAAATATTGTGTGCCTACTGTTTAGTTTCCTATATTTTTGGCAAGCTCAGTGTGTGACAATATATATGTGGTGAGGACAGAACGGACAAAATTGTCTATTAAACGTTTCTCAGGAAACTAAATTTTCTGTCCTGATAATATATTCAGAAATTTGTTAGTGTTTGTGCATAGCATGGTTTTGGTTTACTAATGTTTGGCCAATACTAAAACATGCATTGAAATTCAGTTAGAAAAAAGGAAAGTAATGTAAATCATAACTCTTTGAGGAAAAAAAACCTGTGTTAATGTTGATACCAAAATTACATTTGTATGAGCAATAGACTCTGTATACCTACATAACAACAAAACATCTAGATGTTTCTAAATATTCAGATATTTTGTGTTGGTTAGACAAATATTCCAGATAATTGACTGAATTGGTTACTGTCAGTTAACATGAATAGATTACTGTATTTTACACTCTGGAGAGGCAGTCATAAGAAGTCAGAAGGTAACCCTAACCAGTTGTGATCAGTGGTTAGAGCATCGGCCTGTGGACTGAAGTGTCCTGAGTTCCATCCTGGTCATGGGCAAGTACCTTGGTTGCAAGCTTGATTCCCCAAGACTGGTTGGGGTGCGTGCAGGAGGTAACCAATCGATGTGTCTATCACATTGATGTTTCTATCTCTGTATCTCTCCCCTTCCCTTCCACTCTCTCTAAAAATCAATGGGGGAAGAAATATCCTCAGGTGAGGATTAACAAGAAGACAGAAGGTGGAGCATGAGATTGTACAGAAAGAGTGATTAGATGGTACCTATAATTATTTGGTGTGCATACAATTTCCAAAATTTATTACTCTCATTTTTGTTTTACCTTTAAAACAGCAATTCAGCATAAAAATTATTTTCCCCTCAAAATCCTACTATTTATTCTTTTAGTAAAGGTGTTGATTCATTGCAGAACTATATGATGTCAGGAAGGCAACAGTTATTAAATAGATACATAAAAAGTAAATAGATTTAGATATGGTCTCCCTCAGTACCAATGTATTTTAAAAACAGAATATAGCAATTATAAATACCAGAACCAAAAAAAAAAAAAAAAATTCAACTTCTAGAATCAGTTAGAAAGCATTGATTGAACAATTATATGCAATTATTCCATTACTTCACTGAACACGGAGCCACCCTATGTGCTAGAAACTGCATAGGATCAGTAAACAAGTTGAATCAAATAGTTTTTGCCTTCAAGCAAGTCACATTCCATGCAGTGGTTCTCAACCTTCTGGCCCTTTAAATACAGTTCCTCATGTTGTGACCCAACCATAAAATTATTTTCGTCGCTACTTCATAACTGTAATGTTGCTACTGTTATGAACCGTAATGTAAACATCTGATATGCAGGATGGTCTTAGGCGACCCCTGTGAAAGGGTCGTTCGACCGTCAAAGGAGTCGCGACCCACAGATTGAGAACCGCTGCTAGAGGCTATAGAAATGTTAGCAGTTAATAAGAGTAAGATAAGTGCCAAAAGAGACGTGCAAAGTGTTAATAAAACATTAATAAGGGAGCCACTGTCTGCCTTGGGTGGTGGGAAGAAAGTTGTAAAGGAAAGTTTAATAGGGTAAATGTGCAAAATCTTGAAAGAAAATGAGAAAAAGAGCAATTTAAAAATCTGAAAAAATACTAAAAATCCCTCCTGTTTAGAGGTATTAGAGAGTATCAAGGAAGACAGAATTAAAGTACAAAATTCAAGAGAAAAAAGGAAAATTGCCTTTCGTATGTTAAACATTGTACCTTTCATTTCCCTCAAAGAATTTGCTGATTCATAAGCATCACGAATAGAGAGGTTGGTAAGCTAAGCAGTAGGGTAGAAGTGGTCACTAAGAGTCTGAAGAGTCTACTGAGCTTTTCATCAATCTTATAAAGCTGAAGGGAAAAAAAGTTGGAGCTCACAGCTCCCAAAGCAACTGATAAGTGACTGGCAAAGGTCCCCCCAAAAATGGAAGAGCAGAAAAGTAAACCTGACAGTTGAAACAGATTTTCTCTCAGGTATTCATCAAATTGTAAATAACATACATAGATGTGGAGAAACCTAGCAAAATTTGACTGTTTAGAGGCTGAAACACTGAGTGGATCAGTTAGAATTTGATTAAGGAATCAGAACCTCTCTGAGTAAAACTGAATAAATGATTTACTATATGTGTTGGATAGAGTGCAATTGTGGGAGCTAATGTTGAAGATAATAGAAGGCTGATACCTCTGTGCCTGGGGTAGGCCTAGAGATGCTAAAGTTCAGAAGGGCCAGAATTTGAGGAGAAAACCAAGCAGAGCAGAATCAGAACAGACTGTAACTCAAAGGACTAACTGAAACCCAAGAGGAAAACCTGGACCTCTGTTAGTCTATCACTGCCTTCAAATTTATCAGTATGCCCTAATTGGTCTGGCTCAGTGGATAGAGCATCGGCCTGCAGACTAAGGGGTCCCGGGTTCCATTCCGGCCAGGGGCATGTGCCTTGGTTGTGGACACATCCCCAGTGTGGGGTGTGCAGGAGGCAGCTGATTGATGTTTCTGACTCTCTATCCCTCTCCCTTCCTCTCTGTAAAAAATCAATAAAAATATATTTAAAAAAATATATCAATGTAGGTGACTTGCAGAAGGAGCTGGCAAATTTTGCCATGGAGCTGCATGTATGCCTAGCCCAGGACTTGAAAAAACTGAAGGAGATCGGGTCGGAGCTGGAATAGCTGCCTGCTTGGCTGCTGCTCTAAACTAACAAAGCGAATCAGCAAATTGGCCACAATGTGCGTGAGCTTCCACGGTGCCTAGACCTCTGTGCCTACACCAACCTTGAAAGCATTACTTCCACCTTCCAAATCTCATGGAACCTTTTTTCTAGAGGTCAATTCTAACTTAGCCCAAAGCAGTTAAGCGAATTCTAGGAAGTATAGTTCCTCATTCATACAGCACAAAATCACCAAAGGCTGACCCTTCTCAACGTGGCATCCACATTTGTCTTCTTCTTCTTCTTCTTTTTTTTTAAAAAAGCAACATAGTTCAACTATCCTTTGTACCACTGAAAGCACATTAACCAAAACAGGATACTTATCCATTTTGGGTGGTAGTTATTCTTCTTCTAACTGAATCATACTCCCTGCATTAAGCAGCTCGGGCGGCCATAACAAAGCACCACAGACAGGGCGGCTTAAAACATATAATTTTTTTTTTTTCGCACAGTTATGGAGGTGAGAAGTACCAGGTCAAGGTGTCAATAAGTGTGGTTTCTTATGAGACCTTTCTCCTTGGATTGCAGATGGCCACCTTCATACTATATCCTCATATAACTTTTTCTCTGTGCACATACATATTTGGAATCTTGTTTTCTTCTCAAATTTCCTCTTTTTCTAGGACATCAGGCAAATTTAATTAGGGCTAACCCTAAGGACTTCATTTAACTTCATCACTTTTTAAAGGTCCTATCCCAAAAATGCACTGGGGGTTAATACTTCCCCATATGAATTTTGGAGGGACACAATTTATCTCATAACACCCTCTATGCCTTTGCTAGCCTATAACTTAAATAGTGAAATCTAAGGTTAACTACTATTACCATATCTTCTGTTAAATGGTAGAGGAATAGGAGAATAATAAAAAAAATTGGTTAATACATGCACAAATATATTCTTATCAAAATTGGGAAGAAATACTCATAATTATAATAGTATTCTTTTCTGTAACAAGTCATGTGGTTATAGAAAGTATTTATGACTTTCTATATCCATTAACCATTACATATTTCCTTTGTCCTCAACAAGCACCTTGACTGGTTCTTGACTACTGGAATAAGTGATCTAAGACTTTATTCCTGAAGTGTTGAGGCCATTAGCAGTCCTGCCTGCATCGAGTTGTTTTAGTTTTTTGTTGACGTTTAAAATGCATCGGACACATTCTTCTTTAGTCTCCTTCCTGTAAAGGAGCGACCCAACATTTCTCCTTGGCCGTCAGTATCTACCACCTCAGCTAATATAGTGATCCTTTTGGCTGTACATTCGCTGGCGTCGGAAGTTCAAAGGGGATAGGTGTCATTCTCTGCTTCTGATTTAATGGAAACATTGTTGTTTCCTCTGGTGGATACTTTTTTGAGAGGGGTGGGGGGATTAAGACCTCTAGACCAGCAGAACCTAAAATGATGGGGAAACTAAGCAAAAGTTTTGCTTCTAAATTACTAGGGATAATTTGTTTTTTGTACCCCTGAATTTTGCCTATGGGGGAAAAAAGGTCATATATTAGTTGAGACCATAATTGCAACCTGGAGAATGTTACCCTTACCACATAAGGTATTACCACCCAGATAGAGAAATAACTGAATCTTCAAAGGGCTGTTTCACTATTCTGTCAACCCAGTTGCTTCAGGGTATTGGTAAATATAATAAGACCCAGAATTCCATGACCATGAGCTCATTGCTATATTTCATTTACCATAAAATGAATTTCTTGATCAGAAAAATATTTCTATTATACATTGTACAACATTTCTTTTAATTTTTCTGTTCTCTTACTGTTTTCCCACACCCCATCATCCACCACTACTGACCTACAACCTCTTAGTAAGCAATAACTGCCTTATTCATTTTTGTAACATTAATAAATACACCCTAAGATTATGTACATGTTCAAAGGATACTGACTGAATAAATAATAAGTCAGTAATGTCAAATACAATAGAGAGTTCAAGTAACATAGGGGCAAACATTATAAAAAGAAACATTTTGATGGAAAAAAAAGATCACTTAAAAAGATAAAAATAAAGAGGTGAAACAGAAGGAGAGAGATCTCAGGATGGCAAACTTCCTTACTAGTTATATGAACTTGGGCCCCTGATATGGATTAAATGTTTATGTCTCCCAAATTCATGTCCTTAAGCCCTAACCTTCGGTATTTTCAGATGAAGATTTGGGGAGATAATTATGGTTAGATTAGGTCATGAGGATGGGACCCTCATGATGGAACTAGTGGCCTTTTAAAAATAGAAAGAGATTGTGTGTGTGTGTGTGTGTGTGTGTGCTGGCACATCCATATGCATGCAGGTACACATGTGAAAGGTCCTGTGAAATAATAGTAAGAAGGAGGCTTCTGTAAGCCAGAAATAGTCCAAGCTGGCATATTGATCTTAGACTTCTCAACTTTCAGAACTGTGAGAAATAAATATCTATTGTTTAAGCTCTTCAGTCTGTAGTATTTTATTATGGCAACCTCAGCAAAGTAAAAAGGCCTCGATTTCCTTCTATCTAAAATGAATGTAAAAGCTGATAGAATTTGTGAGAACAGTAGAGATAATGTATGTAGAATGCCTAGCCAGTGTTCAGCAATAATAGTTATTCTTTCCAGATAGTGCTGTGCAGATATTATGCTGGCTTGACATATTCTTTCTCCTTCAATTCATTTAGAGTTCCTGTTTGCTCTTTGTGTTGCCATTTGATCATTTACCTTACTCTGCTATTCATCTATGCATCTCTTGTCTGCTGTTTGCTTGGACTTGTATTATTTTGGCCTGTGTATTTGTAAACGTTTAATTTTTATTGCCTATCTGGACTCTGAGTAATTACTGACAAGACTCCGTTTCCCTCATGCTCTGCCTGGACCCTTTGGCCAATAATGACCTGGCTTGTATTTTGAATTTTTATGGCAAATCACTGAGTATTTTTAAGGGAATTCATATTTCATAGTTTCCAGCCAGCCCTGGCCTCTGCTCGAGGAGCTGAAAAAAAAAGGAGGGACTGGGAGCAGCCGGAGCAGAGAAGCCAAACCTCGTTGCTGCAGCCGGACCAAAGGCCTGTGTCCCAAGTGCCGGAGGAAAACCGGTGCGGGCAGCCAGGGGAAGGAAGGCCTATTGTGCAAATCTTCATGCAACGGGCCACTAGTCAACAATAAAAATATATTTAAAAATGAAAAAAATAATGGCATGTTGTTATTTCAAGCTGCTTCTACCTTAGCATTTACTTTATTATTGTAATTCCTCTTCCTTTTAGATGTTTGCACTTAATTAATAGTAGTACTTATTGCTCTAGATCCCCAGTAGTTCTATTGTTTGCTTCCTGAAACAGACAAGCTCACATGCACCAGTGCTTTAAAACTTTCTGGATTAGTGACCTTTGGAGAATCTCATGAAAGTTAAAGGGACCCATATCACTGCCATTTCCAAATGTCTATGTGCATTCCCACATAAAATTGTGTATACAATTCCAGGAAGTTCATGGGCATTTTGAAACCCAAGATTTCAACTCCAGGTTATGAACTTCTGTATTATTCCTTCCTTTCACCCCAAGCTATTTTAGAAACATTTAAATAAAATATTCAGTTTGGATTTTTTAACACTAATTTGTAAATAATCTAAACCTAGGGAATAGTTCAAAGGAACACCAGGTTGAGAAGGGTATGGAAACCAGTAAGACAAAGGTACTAACTCATGAACTCTGTGCTGACATGATTTCCTGGTCTTTAACAGTTAAGGACAAGATGTTGCCCTTCTCATGTTTTCCATTTGAACAGAGATGTGCCACAATGGAGAATATTTCAGCTGCCATGTTAATGACTAATTGAGCTTGTTAGCACTGTTACCAAGTGGATCACATGCTCCTCATTGTTGGGCATCTTACTCTTCACTGATGCTTACAAACACCATTAGAGTGAGACACTGTCTTGGCATTTCTGTAGTTCATGGATTAATATATGAGCTATTATTTGACCTTTATTTTCATAATTTGATATAAATTTCACACATATACTAAAATATGTACTGGCATCCCTTTATAATCATGTCCCTCAATGTGGGTTCTCCAAAGAATTACACTGTAATAGTTCTGCCATCATATTTATTGTGACATTAAATTGGCATCATAATGGATTCTTTTTGGATTTGCATCCTTATGCATTTTCTCATTCTAATCTCTCATTATAATGGCATCATAACTGGGTCCCTGCAGACTTTCATTGAAGTTATTGTGAGAGACTTAACATCATGGCAACTCCATATTAAATTGCACAGGAAGTCAACATTGTAAAAGAAACTTAAATAAGGTCCTGATAAGTAATTACTGATTATGTTTAGTGATTATTTTGTTTAAACAACTCTCTTAATTCAAAATGTCTTCCAAAGACAGTATTACACATTACAAAACTAACTGCCTGGCTACCAGGAAAGTTCCACTTCTTTGGGTGAGATAATTTTAAATTGAAGTTTGGCAAAACATCCTACAGCATACCTTGTGCTTTATTAACTGGAAAGTAAACTAATATTTTTCATTTTTTAGGTTTGTAAAATAGCTGGTCTCTGAGATAGCTATGAGAAAATAAAGCTGCAAATATCACACTTCTCCCTGAAACCATCAACTTAGATAAAGCAGTCTTCAACCCTCCAGATGTAGAAACTAAGGAGAAGTATCTGTGATATAATGACCTTTTTCAAACTACCTACTGATAGAGAGGTGAAAAATGTTTGTTTAGAAGGAAATAAATGGCAACCTTTAATTGTTGTAAGGAGTCACCACTATGAGTACTGTTGAACACCTTTTGTGCAAAGCATTGTACTTAATTCAGTCGATAGCAAAAGATGTGATATATCCCCCACTTTTAAAGAATGTATACTCTAGCTATGGTAAATTGTGCTGCTATGAACATAAAGGTGCATATATCCTTCTGATTCTTGGGATATATTCCTAGATGTGGGATCACTGGGTCAAATAAGAGTTCCACTTTTAGTTTTTTGAGGAAACTCCACAGTGGCTGCACCAGTCTGCATTCCCACCAGCAGTGCACAAGTGTTCCTTTTTCTCCGCATCCTCGTCAGCACTTGTCATTTATTGATCTAGTCAAACCTCAGAGGGAAGGTAGGGGAGGGTGGAGGGAAGGGGGAGAGATCAACCAAAGGACTTGTATGCATACATATAAGCCTAACCAATGGACACAGACAACAGGGGGGTGTGGGCATGAATGGGGGGGGAGGCAATGGGGTAATAAGAACTCATATGTAATACCTTAATCTATAAAGAAAAATAATTAATTAATTAATTTAAAGATATATGTTCTAACTGCGGGATAAATATCATACACCTTAATAGCTGGTTGTCAATAAATATAAGACTGCCCCACTAAAGACCTGATGAACGTGTGATTAAGACAACCAGTGCTGCAGTAGAAATTCACAAGAGTCAAATGTATTAGGTTCCTGTGACTACGTTAATAAATCGCCACAAATTCAGTGGCTTAAAACAACACAGTCTGTTATCTTACATTTCTATAGATTCGAAGTTTAATACAGTCTCACTGGGCTGAAATCAAAGTATTGGGAAGGCTGCATTCCTTTCTGGAGACGTCAGTGGAGAACACATTTCCTTGGCTCATGGTTCCTCTCTTCATCTTCAGAGACAGCAGTGATGTGGCTCTTTGTGTTTTTCTTTCATAGTTACATCTTCCTCTGATTGACCCTCTCTTCTGATTTTAAGAATCCTTGCTATTATATCTGGACTATATTAATAATCCAAGATAACCTCCCTATTTTAAGGTCAGCTGATTAGCAACCTTAATTCTATCTGCAGTCATACTTTCTCTTTGCCATTGAACTCAACATATTCACAGCTCTCAGAGATTTACATTAGGATGTTTGAATACAACTCAGTTGTAATTAATTCTGTAGCATTCTTTCAGGTCAATAACATTACCATGGTAGAAGATAGTGGATTGGAATATAAACATTGGAGCTAGGCAGATTTAGTTTCAAGTCTGTCCTGTCAGCAGTACATGTGTGACATTGGACAAGTCACATAAACCATTTGATCCTCAGTCTCCCATCCTTTAGATGATAATAAATGTAGCACCTAACTCACAGTGTAATGGAGGTTAAAGGAGACAACACATGGGGACTTCTGCTTACCAGTCCAGCATGTAAGAAGCTTGGAAGTTGCTGCTCCATCGTAATATTAAGAAAAAAGTTGAACAGAGTGAATAATAAACATCTCTTCTTAGAAGTGAGTCGCAGAGCAAGATGCTACCCACAAAATTAGAGAAACAAGAAGGCAAATATAAAGAATCACAACTTACTAAAACTGAAACCCTGGAGCAGAAACCGCTGAGGGAACCAATACTGCGGTAGGAAAACCTAAACTGTAATTAATAAATTGCTAGAAGTTAAATATGGACAAGTCGGAGAGATAAAAACTCCAGGGAACCCAGCCACAGAGGGGGCTGCCATGCTTTAGTAAATTTTACCTCTAGGAATTTGATCAGGTCTGCACAATACAAATCAGGGAAAAAAATCCCCTCATGCTAGTAGTAAGGAGAGGGGGGAAAGGCAGCACTTTAAATATGCCAGAACATTCTGTTCTTCTTAATGAGGTCTTCCCTCAAGATAAATTATATTTATCAGAGCCTAAAATATTGGGAGGTTATCAGAGCCTAACAAACCTGGGGGAAGGGAAATGTGCAAATCCAGCCATCTCTAGCTATATACACACAGAGGGAGAGAAATACCCACTCCAGCCACTCCAGCCATCCTATCCCACCTAAGAGAGGGAGGGACTCGCCGAAACCGGTTTGGCTCAGTGGATAGAGCGTCAGCCTGCGGACTGAAGGGTCCCGGGTTCGGTTCCGGTCAAGGGCATGTGCCTGGGTTGCGGGCACATCCCCAGTGGGAGGTGTGCGGGAGGCGGCTGATCGATGTCTCTCTCTCATCGATGTTTCTAACTCTCTATCTCTCTCCCTTCCTCTCTGTAAAAAATCAATAAAATATATTTTAAAAAAAAAAGAGAGGGAGGGACTGAGAAGCACTTTTGATGTTCACAGTCCAGAGTCGGAGGGTCAGTAAAAGACTGAGACCTAATTATAGGCCTATAGAAAGCAGTCTTTTCCCCTACACCTTGCCAGCACACTACTAAAGGCCTGTTTAACACACTTCTTTTTACCAAGCGCATCACGTTCGTTTTTTAACCAAAAATCAAAGAGCAAATTAAAAAGCATAAATCACAGTTGGAAGAAAGAGAGCAAGCATTAGAACCAAGTTCAGATATGGCAGTGATGTTGGAATGACCTGAAGTGGAATTTAAAATAACTATGACTAATATGTTAAGGGATCTACAGGATAAAATAGACAGCATGCAACATAAACAGAGAGATGGCAATTCTAAGAAAGAACCAAAAGTAAATGCTAGTGATCGAAACCGCTGTAACAGAAATGAAGAATGCCTTTGATGGGCCTATTAGTAAACTGGACACAGCTGAGGAAAGAATCTCTGAGCTTGAGAATATACATCAACAGAAAGCTCAAAACTAAAAATCAATCAAACAAACAAAAGACTTGAAAAAAAACCCAGAACATACAAGGACTATGTGACAACTACAACTACAAAAGATGTAACATACATATAATGACACTACTAGCAGGAGAAAAGAGAAACAAACAGAAGAAATATTTGAAAAAAACAACAACTATTTTTCCCTGTTAATGAACCACATATCCAGGAAGCTCAGAGAGCACCAAGAAGTATAAAAACAAACAAAACAAACAAACAAAACAAAAAAAAAACCTTAAACCTTTACACATACCATTTTCAAGCGACAGAAAAAAACAAACAAAAAACTGGCTGGTGTGCTCAGTGGTTGTGTG
>NW_006291728.1:1267158-1269834 GCF_000327345.1 Myotis davidii | reverse complement strand
AATTGATCTCTCTCTCTCTCTCTCTCTCTCTCTCTCTCTCTCTCTCCATTCAATAAAATCAATAAAAATAAAAAAAACTCAATAAAAATACTTTAAAAAAACGAAAATGAAAAATAATGCCTGAAAGAAGCCAGGTTAGGGAAAACCTTACCTAGAGGAGGGGCAAAGATAAGAATTACATCTATCTGAGTTCTACTAAAAAATTATGCAAGTAAAGAGAACAGAATGAAACATTAGTGTTAGAGAGAGAAAAAATCAACACACAATATTTATGTACCCTGTGAACTTATCCTTCAAAATTAGAGGAGAAATAAAGGCTTTCTCAGAGAAGCAAAAATTGAGGAAATTTGTTGCCAGTAGACATGATTTGCAAGAAATGTTGAAAAACAGGTTATTTAGAAAAGAATATAATATGATCAGAAACATGGATGTACATAAAAAAATAAAAAGAATTAGATGAAGAAAAAGTGAAGGTAAAACAAAAATGTATTTTTCTTATTCTTAATTGATCTAACATATAATGTTTATTCAAAATAATAAAAGCAAAATTGTTGTATGTTTGTGTAAATATGCTTATGTATGCTAAGATATAAGTGAAATAAATGGTAGCAATGATACAAGGGATGGAAAGAAATAATTAGGGTTATTTTCTTTTTTATAAGGTACACAAACTAGTTGTCAAACAATATAGTATTATTAGAAAGTGGACTTGGATTAGTTATAAATATATTTTGCAAACTCTATGGCACTAATTTTAAAAAAGTAAAAAGAAGTACAATTTATATGCTAAAAGAAGAGAAAAAATGGAATCTTATAAAATAATTAAAAGCACAATATGTATAAAAAGAGCAGAAGACAAATATAAGAATTAAGAACATGGGCAACACATAAAAAAAACAGTAACAAATAAGCCAACTATATCAATAATCACTTTCAATGTCAATAGTCACCAATTAAAAAGCAGAGATCGAGTGAAACAAAAAAGAAGTGTCCAACTCTATGTTGTCTACAAGGAATCCACATTAAATATAAGACACATTATATTAAAAGCAAAGGAATGAAGAAAGATATCACTAGTCATTGTTAGAGATAGCACTAATAGAAAGTGAAAGTGGCTATTTAGACACTGTTGACTTCAGGGCAAGGAAATTTATCAGGGATGAAGAGGAGAATTACATCATGTTAAGTCATCAATTGTTCAAGAAGATATAACAATCCTTGATGTGTTTGTGCATATGAAAAGAGGCAAAAACTGATAAAACTGAAAGAAGAAATAGATGAATCCAACATTACTGTTGGAAACTACAATATCCCTCTTTCAGAAATGGACAGATGCAGCAGGTAGAAAGTCAGTAAGGACATAATTGAATTGAATTGACATGCATAGACTACTTCATCCAACAACAACAGAGTACAGATTCTTCTAGAGCTCACATAGAACATACAACAAGATAGACCACATTTGGGGCCATAAAATACACCGTAATAAATTTAAAAGCATAGAAATCATGCAATATCTGTTCTCAAGTCACAATGGAATTAAACTGGAAATCAAGAACAGAAAGATAGTTGGATAATCTCCAAATGCTTGCAGATTAAATGATTCACTTCTAGGTAACACATGGGTCAAAGAAGAAATCTCAAGAGAAATTTTAAAATATTTTGAATTACATGAAAGTAAAATACAACTTACTAAAACTTGAGGAGTGTAGCAAAAAAAAATAGTGTCTTTGAGGGAAATTTATGGCATTAAATGTGTATATTGGAAATTAGGAAAATCTAAAATCAATAATCTAAGCCCTTTACTTTAGAAAATGATGGATAGAAAGATTAAATATTGTCAAAATGTCAGTTCTCCCCAACTTGATCTATAGACTTAATGCATTCCCAAATGAAATCTCAGAAAGTTATTGACAAACTGACGCTCAAGTTTATATAAAGAAGTGAAAGACAAAAAATAGCCAACACAATATTAAAAAACAAAGTTGGAAGACTGATACTACACAAATTCTAAAGCTATAGTAATAAAGACAACATGGTACACGCCAATTTATGGTAATTTATATTTTCATAGAAAATCACCTATTTCATCCAGATTTAAAATTTATTGTCACAAGGTTGAGTGAAGTCATCTCATATAATTATTTCCTATTTCTACATATATCTGTGGTAATTTTCCCTTTTCCCATTTCCAGTTGTGTTTGTGCTTTCTCCCTTTCTTCTTGATCAGATTAGTCAGTCATTTAAATAATATTTATTTATTCATCTGCATCTCTATAGAGACATAATCCTTACTGTGCAGATAATCATACTCTAGTTGTGGGAATATAAAATTACCAAAATGTCATATTTTAAAATAGGCCTGATTATTTTTTTAAATATATTTTATTGATTTTTTACAGAGAGGAAAGGAGAGAGAGAGAGAGTTAGAAACATTGATGAGAGAGAAACATCGATCAGCTGCCTCCTGCACACCCCCCACTGGGGATGTGCCCGCAACCAAGGTACATGCCCTTGACCGGAATCGAACCTGGGACCTCTCAGTCTGCAGGCCGACGCTCTATCCACTGAGCCAAACCGGTCCCGGCAATAGGCCTGATTATTTTAATGTTCCATGCTAACTTCTTGGTTACAGATAAGTCTGAACATAATCCTTGCCTCCAAGAATTTATTTAC
>NW_006291728.1:1264743-1266514 GCF_000327345.1 Myotis davidii | reverse complement strand
CACTATGTAAAATAGTATTGAGTTTCCTCAAAAAATTAAAAATGGAACTACCATTTGACCCAGTGATCCCACTTCTAGGAATATATCTTTAAAAATCCCAAAACACCAATCATAAAGAATATGTGCACCCCTAAGTTCACAGGAGCACTATTTACAAAAGCTAAGATCTGGAAGCAGCCCCGGTGCCCATCAGTAGCTGAACGGATATAAAAAAGCTGTGGTACATTTACACAATGGAATACTATGCAGCAGTGAAAAAGAAGGAACTCTTACCCTTTGTGACAGCATAGAGGGACCTGAAGAGTATTATGCCAGTCAGAGAAAGACAAATACCATATGATCTCACTTATATGTGGAAACTAATGAACAAAATAAACTTATGAGGAAAATAGAAACAGATACATGAGGCGGGGGAGGGGAGACTGGATTACAAAAGGTAAGGGGTTAGCCAGAAAACATCCTATATAATACATGGGTAATATGCAAATAGACAGAACAGCGGGACAACCAAACAACCAATCAAAGTGTCATCCTATCTAATCAAAAGGGAATATGCTAATTGACCATCACGCCATTGCAAAGATGGTAGCGCGACAGCCAATAAGGAGGGAATATGCTAATTGACTGTCCCACCCTCAAAGATGGTGGCACCTACAGCCAATAAGGAGGAAATATACTAATTGACTCCCCCACCTTTTTATTGTTGAAAGTATTATATATGTCCACTTTTCCCCCCATGGTCCTCTCCCAGTCTGCATCCACACACCAGCCCAGGCCTTCACACCCCCACTTTATCTGTGTCCATTGGTTATGTTTATATGCATTAATTTATACTATAAATTTATATATAAACTCCAAGGGTTTATAATTCTGTAAGGAGGAAACTAGTGAACATAACTGTAGTACAAAGTCAAGTAGACTAACTTTAGGAGGTGGTATAGTATAAGGGTAAGCATTTGCTCTATAGAAAGATTTGGGTTTATAATTCTAGCTTTGCCATTTATTTATTTTATTTTATTTTATTCCTCACCTGAGGATGTTTTATTTATTTATTTATTTTTTATTTTATTCCTCACCTGAGGATGTTTTATTTATTTATTTATTTATTTATTTATTTATTTATTTTTATTGCTTAAAGTATTACAAAGGGTATTACATATGTGTCCATTTTCCCCCCCGCCCTTGACAGCCATTTCTTAACTGCATTAGTAGCTAGATACTTATCTTCTCTAAAGCTCAATTTCTCCATTTTTAAAATATGGATCAAAGTTTATATCATGTATGATTGTTAAGAGGCTTAAATTAAATACAGAATATGAGTGCATAGTTTAGTAAACAGCACAAAATTGGTACTCTGTATTTGTATCAACAGGGAAAGATATATACACACAATTTTATGCACATCAGGTTATGAAGATGAAAGCAATCTTTATTAAAAGGTAACATTTATTATGGATCTTTCTAGTTTTAACTGTCTTTGTTTTCTCCTGCTCCCTAAAAGTGTCTTCACTATATTCACCCCTATGTTCATAGAAGTGTTATTTACAATAGCTAAGATCTGGAAACAGCCCAACTGCCCATCAGTAGATGAGTGGATAAAAAAGCTGTGGTACATTTACACAATGGAATACTATGCAGCAGTGAAAAAGAAGGAACTCTTACCCTTTGTGACAGCATAGAGGGACCTGAAGAGTATTATGCCAGTCAGAGAAAGACAAATACCATATGATCTCACTTATATGTGGAAACTAATGAACAAAATAAACTTATG
>NW_006291728.1:1255281-1264421 GCF_000327345.1 Myotis davidii | reverse complement strand
GTGCCCACAGCTAATAAGGAGGGGATATGCTAAGTGACTGCCACGCCCCAAAAGATGGCACCGACCACAGCCACAAGATGGTGGCGCCCAGTCCTCTCAGCCTCCCAGCGACCCAGGGCTGGCCTGAGGCTCAGGCAAGCCTCAGATGGTGGCTGCCCAGCCCCCCAGCACCACCCAAGTCTCAGGTAACCAGGGCCAGCCAAGGCTTGCGCTGCCTGCATTGGCAGCAGCAGAGGTGTGAAGGGGCATTGCCTTCCCCTGATCTCCAGGTCACCTCCCACCCCTGAGGGCTCCCTAACTGTGAGAGGAGGCAGGCCAAGCTGTGGGACCCCCCTCCAGTGCAGGAATTTTCATGTACCAGGCCTCTAGTATATACATAACACATAGACACAGGCAACAGTGTGGTGATAGCAATAGGGAAAGGGGGTGTGGGCAAAGAAGGTGAAACTGGGGGAGGAAAGAGACTTTGTTTGGGGTGATGGTTGCACAATGATTTATTGAGTTGTACACTTGAAACCAGTGTGGTTTTGTGAATCAATGTCACCCCAATAAATTCAAACTTTTTTTTTAAAGGAAATCTATACTCTTTCTTTTAGGTATGTTCTTAGAAATGTTAAAAAAAATAAAATTAAAAAAAGAACTTTTAAAAAAATGCTCTCAATGCATGAGGAATAAACAAAGAATAAAAGAAAAAAGCACAGAAAAAAAAATCAGGTTCTTGCTAATTTTATGAGACTGAACGTGATTTGTTCATTTTTCATCAGGAGTGAAAAATAAAATTATACTAAAGGGCAGAGTTTAGGTTGGACTTTAATAATTTATTTTATTATGTAAATTTAAAAGATAATTATGGTAAGCACCATATTTTTTCACAGTATGGATGATGAAAGTGCCATAAGGGAGATATTGAATATTTAGAAGGAAAGGGCTGAATAATCTACTTCTAAATGCTAACAAGTTTAGAGAAAGACTATGAGGAAAAGTAAGAACTACAAAAATGGATCATAGATCTGTATTGTAATTGTATTAGTGTTACAAAATTGGTAAGCTGGAATTGTGTCTTACAGTCTCTGACCTTTCTTGCTGTCTTTAACTTTTTAAAAAAGAGACAAAGAAATCAGAACTCTATACACTATTATCTTTCTCTCAACTTGGCCATTTTTATGAGATAAGCTTCGACTTCATCTATGAGGCAGGACTGAAATTTATTTTTAGACTCCCTACCCCTCCTATCTTCATGCTTTCTCCCACTTTCAGTAGCTCTACTCTTTGCCAGTATTTAGCATGTATTTGTACATTATGAATTTACAATTAAAAGGAAAACAGATCTACTATATCCATAGGTTTATCGTAAGCTCCTTGGGAAAAAAGAACATATTTTATATGTCTGGGTATTCTGCACAATACCTATTTCACACAGCAAGTGTTCAACAATTTTTGATTGCTTCAGTTCTAATAATAATAGCTTACATCTATTGCATAGCTACCAAAGGCTTAATGCACGCAAAGCATTATTCTAAATTCTCATATTGCTTCACTAGTTCATCAGCAACCCTATGAAGTAGGTGACTTCATAATTCTTAGTTCATTCAGCTTAAAAAGGCCAAACAGCTACTGAATTTTACAGATATGATTTAAACCTGTCTGTTCACAATGAAATCCCAACCCTTAACCACTAAACTCTACTCCCAATGCTCGTTTTTAGCACTCTATTATTACTGACATTATGTTGTGAATTAGTTTAGCATATTATATTTCCCCCAAGTATTTGCATTTTTATAAGACAGAGTACAGGAGCATATAAGCCGAAGAAATCAATCTCTAATAATGGACTTTCAGTAAGAAACAGTATGAGGAATTGGGGTAATATTTTTGCAGTAACTTTCTGCCTGTTCAAGTCTCATCACTCAGGTGTTTTTCCCATAAATGATTAGTAAAATTGAAAAAGCCTTAGGTATCTAAGATTAAAGTAGAAAAGAGAGCAAACCTTGGCAATGGCAGAAGTACATTATAAAATAACCTTTTAAAAAACTCATATGTACCCTACCTCCCTTACTTGGAACAACTTTCTTGGTCTCACTGTTTCTTTTGTGTCCTTCTAGAAAATTGTATGCCTGTGCAAAATGGATCAACATAATAGGATCTAATTATACACTGCTTCCCACACCTATTAATGTGGTAAATTACATCAATGCTTTCTAATACTAAACATTATTGAATTCCTAGAAAGAACCTCAAATCATCTTACTGTATTATTCTTTACATGCAGATTCTAATTGGCAATATTTTCTGTAGAATTCTTATATCTACATACATAAATGAGATCATAGCTTCCTTTCAGAGGCTATTTCTGTGTGATTTCGTGTCAACATTATGTTAACTTTGTAACAAGAGTTTAGAAGCTTCTTATTTCTATCCTCAGGAATAGCTGAAAGATTTTCAGAATGAACTATTTCGTGAATGAGAAAAATACCTTATAAAGCTCTTTGAAACTGTTTTCAAAGAAAAACACAGCTCTTCAGCAAGACTAGATATTTTTTTCAATGGCAACTGGTTTATTTTTCTTTTAATCTCATCTGTAGCCAACTTATGGTAATTTATATTTTCATATAAAATCACCTATTTCAACCAGATTTAAAATTTATTGTCACAAGGTTGAGCGAAGTCATCTCATATAATTATTTCCTATTTATCCATATATCTGTGGTAATTTTCCCTTCCTCCATTTCCAATTGTGTTTCTGCTTTCTCCCTTTCTTCTTGATTAGATTAGCTGGTGGTTTATCTATTTTATCATGGTTTTGAAGGAAAAGCTTTTTCATTATTTATACTATTTTTGTTGTTAATTCATTAATATTAGCTTTAACCTTTATTAATTTCTTGATTGCTTGTTTCTGATTTCTTCTGGTTTCGTGTGTGTGTGCGTGTGTGTGTAATTTATATATTTTTCAAGATAGTGCACTTATATTAATACATATAGTCCTTAGAAGAACTCTAGAAGGTAAACACTATTTTTATTTCCCTTTAACAGAATAGGACAGTAAGGCAACAATTTTCAACCTTTTTCACCTCACGGCACATGTAAACTAATTGCAAAAATTATGCAATACCCCAAAAATATATTTTTGTTGCTCCACCAAAAAATTATAGACATAATTTTGAATCATTCACACTGATGGCTATTGTGTTGGCTGTTGTCATTTTTTTTTATTTGACAATATAAGGGAAAAGGGGCCAGGGCCCCTGACTAAATAATCAGGTATTTTTTGTTTTACAAATTCTTGCGGCACACTGGTTGAAAATCGCTGCATGAAGGCACTCAGAGGTAAAGTCATTTGCCAAGGGTCATGCAGTTAGTGGAGTGGTAGAGCCAGGATATGAAGTTAGCTCTGTTTTTTATCTATCATACTATACTGTCTTCTTCAGTTTATAATACTGCTTCTCCTTCTTATTTGTTGAGCTGTTGAATGCCTAATTAATACATTTTCAATATTAACTGTTTATCAATAATAGTGTTTAATGCTGTGTTTCTTTTGAGTGCAACTTTATTGTGATCAAATATTTTAATTATTGTTATTCTCTTGATTTTCTACAATTTTAGGTGTTTTTATTTCCACTCAAGAATTAACAGACTTTTTCTGATATTGGGGGTTTTTAAGGTTTTGTTTGTTTGAATGCTGTTAATGCTAGTATTTTTGTAGATACTCTATTTCAAGTTAAATATATGGCATTTTTATGGTAGTATGTTGTCATAAATGGATATTAAATTTTTAAATGCTTTCTTCAACAACATATTAAGATGGTCATATTTTTTTTTATTTTCCAGTTTGTTAACTTACTGAATTAGATATCTTCCTTTACTCATATCAAAATATATTTGGATTCTATGATAATCATTTTATATTATTCTTTTAATCTTTGGGTTCAGTTGCTAATATTTATTTAGGCTTTTTGCATTCATGCTCACAAGTGAATATTTCCTAGAATTTTATTGTGCTCATGTTATCCTTGTAAGGTAATCTAGTTATTGCCCTGTGTTTTAATTTGCTATGTAATGGTAATATCAGGCAAGTTTCGTAGTTGGTAAAAACAAAAATCAAGTATAGTTTACTTAGGCAGAAAATTAATTTTTCATTAATATATCATGGAGCTTATGCAATGGGAAGACTAGAGAGCATTGTTTAGAAAAAGACAAGTACAGAGAGAAGCCAAGTGCTGAAAACCCTTTGACAGTTGCAATGAAGCTCCTGGGACTGCCACCGGTACACATTTCTCGCGACCACTTCTGGATTCAGCAACATTGAAGTGACTGAATGTAATCTGTAATTCTCCCAGCACTTTTTTCAATTCATCTATATTGTCAAAGTTTTCGATTGAAATAGGTAATTAGTTGGCCTTACCTACCACATGCTAACTACCAGGGGTTATGGACAGGAAATGTGTATACCCCTTCACCTTTCATAATGTTAAGAGCAAAGTTTAGTATGTATCAACTTTTTGAATATTCTATTTTATTTGAAAAGAAAATGAGTTTTTGAATAAAGTACAAAGTTAATTGTTCATTTAATTCCAATTTTATATATTTAATTTTTCTTTGTCTACTTTTGACAGTTGCTGTCTGAAAAAAGGATTAGTTCCAACTATAACTCTATCCATTTTTTTGCAGTTTTTTGGGTTTTTTTACATATGGTGTTACATATCAGGCATTTCATGGCATCAATGAATAAAACTCCATTTCTGTCTGAGTTTTGAATCAATTGAGACAGACACAAGTTATTATATGAAGATCAAAATATATCTTTTATGAATCCTGATTGAATTGGAAGGAGAATGTGGCTTTAGACCTTCAATCAAGTAATATTTTTAATATTTCATCTTTGCTTAACCCAAATTTAGCCACTCAATCATGAGGACAGTTTGATGACTGCTTCCCACACCTCCAAGAGCAAGCTCCTACTGTGTGTCAGTTAGAAGAATAGAGCATTTGTGTTTCTGCATTGCAAGGCTGTCGCACAAAAATGAGAGAGAAACAATAGAGAGATGAATTGAGACTAAGCATGATGCTTATTATTCCAAACTCTCTTTGCTCCTGTTTCTGTGGAGAGAAGTAGGTAAGCAACTGCAAGAAGTTACTGCAAGAAGTGCTGAGGGTGACTGTCTAGTGAAGTATCTCACATAAAAACATAAAGAATAGAGAATATGTATTTTCTCCCTAAAGCATTAAGTTGAGCATCAAATTGCCAGTATTTCTCCCTTTTTTGACCTAAAAATATCAATTTTATATTTTAAAGTTATTTTTTGTTATACTAAGTTCATATGTCTTGTATCTTTTTCTCACATTTCTATTATGCAAATAACACATACATTACTACTTTAAAAATTTTTAACTTATTTAAAGAAGTATGTTCAAACGTACAGATATTAAAAAGAATATAAGAATAATGCATAAAAATCCATTAAGAATTTACCGAGATTCACCTATTGTTAACATTACTAACATTTTTTACCATTTGCTTTATTATTCAGTACCTCTCCTCACACTCTCTCCACACACAACATATTTGTGTGGTGGGGGGAGGGGTGTGTTCCTTTTCTGAACCGTTTTTGTTTGTTTGTTTTTGTTTTTAAAATATTTTTTTTGTTGTTTTTCTTTTCTTTGTTGTTTTTTAAAATAAATATTTTTATTGTTTTTAGACAGGAAGAGAGAGGGAGAGAGAAATAGAAACATCAGTGATGACCGAGAATCACTGATCCACTGCCTCTTTCGCGCCTCCTACTGGGGATCTAGCCCACTACCCGGAATCGAACCCAGAACCCTTCAGTTTTCAGGCCGACACTCTATCCACTGAGCCAAACCAGCTAGGGCCAAATCGCTTTTGAGTAACTTATATATGTCCTAGCCCTATACATACATAACAAGACTACAAATAATCAACTCAGTATATTTAACATTGATATACTAATTCAATCTATCACTTGTATCCATTTTTTTTTCAATTGATCTAATAAAGCACCAGTCTAGGGTCAGGTATTATATTTAGTTGTTATATATCTTTAGCTTTCTTTAATCTGAAACATCTTTTCTTTGTGTTTTATGACATTAACATGTTCAAGGAATGTTAATTATCTGTCTTTTCAGTCTTCTCTATTTTTCATTTTTTGTTTGTTTTAATAGAATGCTCTTCATTTTGAGTTTGCCTGATGTTTCATCATGATTAGATTCAGATTATGCATTTTCCACTACATAGGTGATGCTATGTCCTTGTCAGGGATCACATCTAGATTCACACAATGCCCATCTGCTCCTCACTGGTGATGTAATTCTGATCATCTAGTTGTGGTGTGGTGCAAATTCCATTCTACAATCACTGTATTTTTGCCTTACAGCCAATACAAAATCTGTCCGGAGACACTATAAGACCATGCAAATATTCTTCTCTTCATTTACATTTTCCCCTAAATTGGTTCTTGCCTGATCAAATATTTACTAAGATGGTTGCAAAATGCTAATTTTCAAATTCCAGTACTCCTCCACATTTACCCGTCAGCACTAGACATTCTACTGTAAGCAAGAACCCATCCTCTTCTTATCAGATTGTTTATTTGTTCAGTCTGTTGTTATTGGTATGGACTCAAGAACTCTTGTAAATGGTTTATAATTAACTGTTATAATTATATATTCATTATTTTGCTATGAATTCTGTTTTATTTCCTATTAATATTTGTATATTTGCTTCCACCTTTTCAGTATTTGGCTAGTATGTATTTTCTTATGCTTTTATTTTCAACCATTCAGTTTTAGGTATGTTGCTTATACACAGCAAGTTGCTGGTTATTGTTTGTCTTATATCAATCAGAAAGTATCAGTCTTTTATTATTTTTAAAATATTCTTATTGTTTAAAGTATTACATATGTCTCCTTTTTGTCTTTTAACATGTGAGAATAAACCATTCACATTTATCATTATTACTGATATATTTATTTATGACTTATTTTTGACATCTTTTGTCCTTCTCTTTCTTAATATGGTTTTCTCATATTTTTTTCATGTTTGTTTTGTGTTTAATGGAGCAACTTTTTCATTGCAATACTCTTTTCCCTGTAGCTGGCTGCCAATTAAGCTGGCAATCCTGGGGCTTCACTAATGAGACAAGCCTTAAGCATAAGCATAATCAAAAGCTAGCTATAGAGAGTGTGACTAGTAGGTCACTGTAGATCATGGGTTTGTTCGTCATCATACCTTGGAATACATCTATGCCTGACATTAGATTTTGATAGGATCTGAAGAATTTGTTGATATCCCAGTACAATTTGGGAGGTCACTCTCATTTATAAGTCTCATAACTACATGCCCTATTAGATTAAATGTAGAAATGCATTGGTCTAAACTCAACAGATCTCCTAATAAGAAACAAGAATATTTAATTCTACTTTGTCCCGTATCCGTTCAATTTTGATTATGTCTTCCTAAATGAAGATTCAGTACCTATTTTCCTCCCCTTAGCACCCAATATACAGAGATTCTCAGGCTTAATATGCCCTACTAGAACTTCCACAATATAGGTTAAAATAGTATTGTCTCTAATCATAGCAAATTAAACTAATTTCAATTTTAAGAGTAACTTGAGAATTGCTAACAATTTTTAAGTCTCTTGGTATTAAACAAATAGCAGTTTCTAAACCTGAGATTTTTAAGGCTCAGATCATCCATTTTGCCTCAATTTGATTATATGTAATGGTAATAGCTAAAAGAATTGCCTTAAGTAAAACTTCTGGGACATATATTATAGCACCACTTTCACTTGCCATCATATCATACATCATATCATCTGTGTGTATATTTGCATTTGTGTGGGTGTGTCTGTGTGTGTCTTTATCTACATTGACTTTAGGACACACCAGAATCTTAGAATGCCTAGATACTATACATGGGAAAAAAGACAAGCATTTATCAAAATATATTAAGTGCCTTATGCTTTATACACAACATAAAATGTTATTCTTTCAATAACTTAGTGTTACTTATATCATTTTCTTTCCTAGATGAGAAAATTGAATTTTAGATATGTAAAGCAGCTTGCCCAATGGTGCACTGTGTGGGGACATTTATTTATTTTTTCTTTACTAAGTGTATACTTTCTCCTGGTAATGGATATTCTATGTTTTTTCAGTGACAATATTACCACCTCCACTTTCATCCCCAGAGTTGAGGACATAATGCATGAGTGGCTAATCAGAGTATTATATTCCTGTGGTCACAGTGATTTGTTCAAATATAAGTACAAGATGTAATCTAGACTAATGAAATTTCATCCTGTCACTTATATTGAAATGGCTCATGAGAGTTCATCCTCTCTTGCTTCTGGAGGTAGAAATCTGTTATGATTTTCATAACACCCTGCCTGAAAATAATCCTATATAAGAAAAGGCCAGTCACCATAAGCGTAATGACCGGAACGACCAGAGACCAGAAACAACACGGCCCCTTGCTGGGCTGGCCCCCCCTCCAAGCAAGCGGTTAGGGGAGATCAGGCAGGCAGGCCAATGGTTGGGGGAGATCAGGTAGGCAGGCAAGTGGTTAGGGGTGATCAGGTAGACAGGCGAGCAGTTAGGAGCAATCAGGTAGGCAGACAGCCCTTTGCAAGGCTGGCCCCGCCCCCCAGCAAAGACAGAGGGATGCCCAGCCACCAGCGGCAACACTGTGGTGGGTGTGCAGGGCCAGCCAACGATGGCCCTGCAGAGGGAAGCCCAAGCCAGCCAAGCCTGTCACCTGCAGAGGGAGGCCACTGGTGGAAGGGGAGGGGGGACAGCACTGTACAGATTGCAAGCAGTGGCAGCAGTGTAGGTGGGGCAAGCTGCCTGCAGTCGAGTGAAGGAAAGCCCCGATAGGCCCTGATCTCAGGCCAGGCCTAGGGACCCTACCTGAGGGGTCCCGGATTGTGAGGGTGCAGGCTGAGCTGAAGGACAAACCACCCGGCCCCCAAGTGCACTAATTTTTGTGCACCAGGCCTCTAGTGCTAGCATAAAGAAAAGCAAGTACAATATACTGAGATGGTCTAATGTCAATCTTTGGTTCCCTGAGTTCCATCAGAGTGAAGCTAGTTTTAGAGTCATAGACCTTATAGTAATAAGATCAAATA
>NW_006291728.1:1245796-1253328 GCF_000327345.1 Myotis davidii | reverse complement strand
CTGGGCTGCCAGAGGGATGTCTGATTGCCAGCTTAGGCCAATCCCCTTGGGAGAAGGCCTAAGCCAGCAAGTGGTCATCCCCTGAGGGGTCCCAGATTGCGAGAGGCCACAGGCCAGGCTGAGGGACCTCCCCCCACCCCCAAGTGCACTAATTTTTGTGCACCAGGCCTCTAGTGCTAGCATAAAGAAAAGCAAGTACAATATACTGAGATGGTCTAATGTCAATCTTTGGTTCCCTGAGTTCCATCAGAGTGAAGCTAGTTTTAGAGTCATAGACCTTATAGTAATAAGATCAAATAAATCAGTTTTTCTGTTTTTAAGCTTTTGTTGAGTTTCTATCATTTAAAAAAAATATACTCTTGACTATAAGGACTAATACTTAGAGATAATTCTTTTTAAACTTTGTCTACCTTTTAAGGCCCACTTGAAGTGAAATCTCCACTGCAGAGTTTTTCTTGACCCTCTTTTCCTTCCAGATATACTCTCTTTCCAAAGACACAAAATACTTATTTTATAGTTATTGTTACATTCTATCTGTACTAGTCCTTTAACGACTAATGTTCTCCTTATTTCTTCCTAGTGAATAATACATTTTTAGTGAGAAAAAAATTTTCTGTCATTTCTTGCAAGCCTTAAATAAAAGTAACCTAAAATGCATCTGTCTTGTAATAGTTATTTGATAATTTCTCACTAAATTAACACTATCTTTTTTTCTTACTTTTTTATTTAAACTCAAAAGCTTTAAAGTGTTTTGCTTCCTGAAATAAATTTTGGAAAGCTCCGAAAAAAAACAACACAACGGTTTGATTAAGATCATTAAGTTACTTGGGGTATATCTGTTGCCATAGTCACAATATTGGGCTATATCTGCATAAATATTTTTTCTTGCTATAACCACCTTCTAAAATAATCCAAAAACCTAAAATATAATACCATGATTCAGAAACCATCTTCATAAAGTAAATGAATTATACTTTTTCACATGTTTAAAGAAAAACTTCTGTGTACTTTGTGCCAAAACAATGAAAACCTTCAAATGTTTCACTGACAACTATTCTGAAAAACCAAGTAATTCAAAAGTCCTTCAGAATTAAAATAGAAACCATTGGCCTATGAACTAGTGAAACTTTTAATCAACTGTAAGTAAATAATTTTGACAGTGAAATTGCTTAATTATCATGGTTTTAACAAATTGTTTCGATAAATAATAATGAACTCTCATATAAATTAAAAGGAATACGAAAACCAAAATTTCCCCAAAATTTTCAGAGGATCATCTCAGCTACATCCTTGTCACAAATCAAGAATTTGCTTCTTTGATATTTCATGGGTGGTTATTGAAATTTGCACTGGAAAATATACTGTCATTGTATATTCAACATGACTCACCTCCGTGAACCTAATTTCCATTCTAGAAGAAAACCGATAAATTAAAATAAACCAGTAGAGAACTCTATCATGCTTTTGTATAGTAAACATTTAATGTTAGAGAACCTCACAAAGAACTTGTTAATTTCTGCTACTGAACTAATTGCAAAATGCATTGTGCATTTGATGTAAACACTTATAACTCACATAGCAAAATATTGTGAAGGTCTCTCCCATTGGTCTGTACATTAGTTGGAATCTGTGTCTCCATTGGTAGAATGAGATTCAAGCCTTCCTATTTCACCATCTAATGAAGTCACTCTAATACAATGCTTTTAATTTTCATACTTGGTATTGCATGTTTCAATATTCATTTGTATTGTTGAGCAGAGTCCCATTGTGGATGTGCCATGTGTTGATTGTATTTGACTTTAAATTTTAATTAAATAGTATGTATTGCTTACATCTTCTAATCCAAAGTATCTAGTATACCTTACTTTGTCCAGGGACAACATTCAATTAGAAATTCTCTATTTAGCTGAAGACTTAGAGCTAAGAATCGATCTTTGGGATTTAAAGGTAAAAACCTGTTTTGTTTCATGTTATAATGTGCTGAAGTAAACATTTGGGGTCTCCAGGTAGCTCATTAAAATAGTATGAATTATACTATTTTCTTTTCATTGTCTGGATAAAAATGACTATTAGAGTAATACAATCTATTATTTTCTAGAGCAACCAAATAAATTACTTATTACTGATTTGGTTTTTAGATTCAAAGTATATTTAATATCATAAGTAGATTAATAACAATTAACATGAGTTAAGAAGGTACTGAGAATTTGTCATAAAAACCAAATCCAAGTAAAGTATTAAAATATTCAACCATAGAAACAAAAAAAATAATAATAAATACCTTCATATTATAGTCTTGGACTCGGATGCACATAATATACACATATTGAGATATGACAAATCTCATTTCCTTTTTTAACTATAAATGCTGGCATACTCAATTTAACAACAAAGGATAAAGTAGTCTTAAGTTTTGGTAAAGATAAATACAAGTAGTATTTAGTTTTCTTAAAGAAAAACAACCTCAAATGTATTTTTCCAGTTGTTTTCAGATGTAAATATGAATCATAAAAATGCAAAAATTATTAAAATATGTAAATAAAAAAGTAATAAAATTCGCACAAAAAGATGAATGAGAAAAAATACATATTTTGAAAATATTTTTAAAACTGAATAGAACATTTATTTTCTAAAATACACTGTCAGATGTAAAGGTGCAGGATAAATCTTTGCTGAAAAGCAAAATGTTGATTATCTTAATATGCCTAACACAATTAACTCAACTGAATAATCAAATATTGCCAGAGGTAACAATGTTTTATAGTTTATTTATATTTATTACAATGCTAATTTAAAGAATTTAATTTAAATTCAAAATGAGAACTTATTATGAACAGCCAGGTCAATCAAATAATACTTGCTTTTTGTGGATCTATATGGTACACAAGCAAGCTGGCCATATGAGTTCAAGCTTGTCAAAGCTCAAACCTCACTTTTAGTTCATTTGGTTGACAGCAGATGAACTGAAAGTCTCAAATTACAGTGACAGTTTCTATGTTCCATGTTCATACTCATAAAACTCAGGCAGAAATAAAATCCTATATAATAAAAGGCCAGGCCATAAGCATAACGACCAGAAAGACCACTCAACCAGTCACTATGAGGTGGGGGGCCAGCAAGGGAAACTGGCTGGCTTGCTGCAGTGGTGGCAGGGCAGGACTGGGGACTGCGAGGGAAACTGGCTGAGTTGCAGTGGTGGTGGCGAGGCCCGGACAAGGGCCTGCAAGGGAAACCAGCTGGCTGGCAGTGGCAGCAGGACAGGACAAGGGCCTTTGAGGAGAACTGGGTAGCTGGCAGTGGCAGCGGCGGCCAAGGACTGGCAAGTGGGTGGAAAATGGCCAAGATCGCAGGCTAGGCCTAAGGACCCTAATCTCACATGATTTTGTGTGCTGGGCCTCTAGTATAATCATGAAATGGTAATTCTCAGGACTGCTCCCTAATCCAACATATGTGGTTCTAGAACAGATGCAAGCTAGAGCTGAGAATAGGGGAAAATGATAAGCAAATAATTAATCAAATTTTATGGCAGTTAGTATGGTTTTAAGAAAACAAGGTAAATCAATATAATTGAGACTTTCCAAAAGACAGAATATTCATTTTCCATTTCAGTTTACATCTTATGTGAGGCTTATTGCCTTCCTCTTACTTGTATTAAGAATTGCAGACATGGCAACAATAATCTAACAGTAAAATTTCCACATTACTAAATCCATTTACTTAGTAATTTGTCTTTGGTATTCAAGACTGTTTGTTACCCCAAAATAATTTTAATTAGCTTGATGTCTACCTTTTTAACAAATACTTTATTTTAATGCCACATTTATTGAACAGAAGATTAACTGAGAAGACTTACTTTGCCAAATGGTGCTGGACCTAGAATTAAAATTAAAAGGACATTAGTCAACTTTCAGATTGGAAGTAGGAAACCATTCTTTTGTAAAGATCAGGGAGATATTTCCAATTCAGTTTGGTTTTTCTTCCAAATTTATTTCATAGTAACCTTCATCCATGTGCAATTTTGATGTCCTTAGAAACAAGCAAGACACTGGTAAAACATTTTTTTATAAAATAAAAAAAATAATTATTGTCATTAATTAGGATTTTATATATGAAGAATGCAGTTTAGAACTATAAAATTTATGATAAAATGCCAATATTCAGTGTTAATTTTAAAGTCAAAATTTAAGGAAGGGGTCACATAGTTTATTGCCTTGTCAGTAAAATATGAATAAAGACAGAAAGAAACTGTATATAAACTTGAGTTTAAAAAATATAGGCACATGTAAAATGAAATAAACTGAAATGAGAACATGTTCTTCTTTTAATTTTGATACCACTTTGACTAACTGGTACACATCTTTATATAAACCTCAAACATCAAGGAGATGGCAGGAAGAAGGGGAGAGTAATATTCAAACTCTACAATAATATACAGATCAATTCCCTTTGAGAGAAATTCAGAAACCAGTGAAATGCTCTTACACCCCAAGTGAAGTAAAAAACAGCTGCATGGAAATGGCTAAGAAAATCCATGGCACTTACTCAACATAGTGTCTCCTTCCCTCACAGTAGTTCAATAAAGGAAATAAATTTCACCTTCTGGTTTCTCCTGAGAAGGGAATGAGAAGACTGAAACATACATCCAACATTTAAACTGGTTGTCTTGTCTGAACTTGGTATAGATAGTAAAGAGCACCTGGTTGAAGTCCACTGAGAACAAAGGCAACAATTTAGACTAACATAAGCTCATTAACCATAGTCCTTCCTCCTGACTCAGTGTGAAATGAACAGGACAAAATGCCCACAACTCTTGGCTTCTTCTTGGGAAGCAAAAGAGTTAGGGCATGCACTCAAAGTTCTTGTTTTATGAGGTGTGGGTGAATTGGTTTCTGTCTCACCTATTTCAAAGCACTGGTGGGATATGACCTATTCTATTATCTACAGCAGCTGAGAGAGCAAAAGACAGGTGTCAACTTGCTGATTTCCCAGATGACACATGATACGGCACACAAAAACCAATAGAGATTGAAAGTCTCTCCCTCAGAGAAAAGAGAAGAGTGGAATGTGCATCCAATTTTCTAGTTTTTTGGATGGCTGTTAAAGGGTCTGGTTTCTGTCTCAGTTTACTCAGAGTGCAGAAGGGACTGGCATACTCTAGACACCTGGGGGATTCAGATAAAATAAGAAAAACATGCAGCCTATTATAACTCCATAAAATCTGCAATATTGCAGACAAGTAATAGAGAAAATAGATTACAAGACCCTAAAAAATAATAACCAGCAGATCTTTTTAATTGGAAATTTATACACAAAGTCCAGAGAAGATGCATGTACAGAAAAGGTTTGAGCAGTCTCCAGAATATCTAGCTAGACTAATTGGTGACGGTATTTCCCTGTATGAGTTCAGCCTATAGGTGAGTGGCTGGGTTTTTTGTTTTTTGTTTGTTTGTTTGTTTGTTTGTTGTGTGTGTTTGTGTTTTAATCCAAAGAGCAGACTACAACACAAAGGAACAGAGAAATATGGACAAATCAGAGAAAAACAGACTAATATACAGAAACTAACACTAAAGAGACAAAGGTATATTAATTTGCTAACAAAGAAAACAAAGTAACCATTCTAAAAATGCTAAAGCTCAAGAATACAATGCATGACCAAAATGAGAATATAAACTCAGAGATAGAAATGATAAGAAAGTAATATATGGTGATGAAGATTATTTGAGTTTGGGTAGTGGGAGCACAATGCAATATACAGATCAAGTATCATAGAAATGTATGGTCTTACTAACCAATGTCACCCCCAAAAAATTAATTAAAAATGAAAATGTAAAAAAAGTAGCAAACAAATTTTAGAGCTGAAGAATACAATAACTAAATTAAAACATTTACTACAGGGATTCAATATCAAACTTAATCAAGCAGAAGAAAGAATAAGGAACATGAAGACAAGTTATTTGAAATTATCTAGTTGGAGGTACAAACAAAAAAAAAAAAATCATGAATAAGAGTAAACATAGCCTAAGGGACATTTGAGACACCATTGAATAAACCAATATTTCCAATATGCAAGTCCCAAGAAGAGAAGAGGGACAAGGACAGAAAGCTTATCTGATGAAGTAATAACCCCAAACTCCCCAAATCTGGCAAAGAAAATAAACATCCAGATTCAAGAACAAAGCACTACAACTGGGAAGACTTTAAAGAAGTCCACAACAAGACACAGTAGAATCATTGTCAAAAGTCAAAGACAAAGAGAGAATTTTGAAAGTTGTAAGAAAAAAATAATTCATCATGTGCAAGGGAGCTTCTATAAGCTATCCAGTGATTTCTCCACAAAAAAATTCCAGGCTAGAAAGGAGTAGGATGATATATAAATATTACTGAAAGAAAAACAACTGCCAACCAAGAATACTATAGCTGGAAAAAAAACTGTCTTAAAATGAAGGAATGATAGACTTTCACAGAAAAGCAAGTGTGAGGGAGTTCATCATAAATTGACCTGCTTTACAAGAAATACTAAAGGAACTCGTTCCAATTGAAAAGAAAATATACTAAAATAGGGACCCAGTGCACCAATTCATGCACCTTGAAAGGAACTGTAGGTCATCAGGCTACAGTGGGCACAGGGGCAGACCTTGACCCATCCTCCATACCCCTGCTAGCCCCTCCCACTGAGGCCCTGGTCCCTGGTCTTCCAGCAACCTTGATCCCGCCACTGCTCCCATGTGCTGATGGGCGAGGAGCAATTGGGGCCAGCACCAGCAGTGGGTATGGGTGTGGGTGCTAATGGTGGCTGCTGCTCTGATCACCCTTCAGAATTAGGGGGCAATGGAGAAGCCCTGAGGAGTGATGGCAGCCAGCAGCCACTGCTCACACCCACTGACAGCACAGAGCACCAGCAGCGGGTGTGAGCAACGGCTCCAGCGCCAGCAGCAGTCTAATATGCAAATAGACTGAACAACCAAACAACCTAACAACTGGTTGCTTTGATGTGCGATGACCACCAAGGGGTTCACGTGGCACCAGCAGCAGGTGTGAGTGCCAGGTAGGACCTCGGCATGGGAGCAAAGAATTTTCAGTAACCACCAGAGGCTTGCCCCAATGACAGCGACCTGCCCCTAAACATCTGCTCCACCATCCCACCGTGGTTGATGCCTGCCATGTTCCACACTCTGTTGTCTGCTGCCAATGCCCGCCATGTTCCGTGCACACCCTCTGGTGGTCAGTGCATGTCATAGTGACCAGTTATTCGGTTGTTCAGTTGTTCTGCCGTTTGGTCTATTTGCATATTAGCCTTTTATTATATAGGATATAGGATAACAACAGAAAAGCACATCTATATATATAAAACCCTAATATGCAAATAGACTGAACAACCAAACAACCTAACAAGGTTGCTTTGACTGACCACCAGGGGGCAGATGATCAATGCAGGAGCTGCCCCCTGGTGGTCAGTGCGCTCCTACAGGGGGAGCACCGCTCAGCCAGAAGCCAGGCTCATGGCTGGCGAGTGCAGCCACAGTGGTGGGGGC
>NW_006291728.1:1245563-1245786 GCF_000327345.1 Myotis davidii | reverse complement strand
TGCCGAACATGGCAGGCGTCAGCCATGGCGGGTTGGTGGAGCAGGTGAGCAGGGGTGCCAGACCAAGGTGGGGTGCCAGTCGCTGTCATCAGGGCAAGCCTCTGATGGTTATGAAAATTCTTTGCTCCCACATACTGCGGTCCCGCCCGGCGCTTGCACCTGCTGCCAGTGCCAGTCCTGCTTCTAACTGCTGCCAGCGACCAGCACTGGCCCCAATTGCTCA
>NW_006291728.1:1244568-1245539 GCF_000327345.1 Myotis davidii | reverse complement strand
TGGGTGCGAGCTGTGGCTGCCAGCCCAGATCACCCTTCCGGGCTTCTCCACCTCCCCTTACTCCTGAAGGGGCAATCGGGCTGGCAGCTGCCTCTCGCACCTGCTGCTGGGGATGGCCCTGCTTGCACCCGTTGCCAGTGCTGAAGCTGCCACTTGCACCTGCTGCTGCCGCCTGGTGCCAATTTCGATTGCCCTTGAGGGCTTCTCCACCTCCCCCTGTTCCTGAGGGGCGATTGGGGCAGCAGCCGCTGCTCATACCCACTGATGGCATCAGCCCTGCTCGCACCTGCTGGTGGTGCTGGCCCAATCGCTCCACGCCCTCAGCGGGTGTGAACAGGGCCAGCACCATCAGTGTGTGGGAGTGGTGGCGGGAGCAGGGCTGCAGGCAGACAGGGGGATGGGGCCTGTGGAGGGAGGGACTGGGTGGGGGTGTGAAGGATGGGCCAAGACCCACTCCTGTGCCTACTGCAGCCTTAAGGCCCACAGTTCCTTTCAAGGTGCACAAATTCATCACACCCACTGCGGGTGCTGGCCCCAATCACTCTGCACCATCAGTGGGGCTGCCAACAGACAGGGGACTGGGGCCATGGTGGGAGGGGCTGGATGGGAGCTCGAAGGATGGGCCAAGACCCGCCCCTGTGCCCACCACAGCCTTGGCGCGGCCTACAGTTCTTTTGAAGGTGCACAGATTCATGCACTGGGCCCCTAGTGAAGACATAAAAAAGCTCCCTGGTACAAAATAAATATATACACAATGCAGAACATTATAAAAATGTAAGACTAGTACATTAATCATCTCTAAATTTGATATAGAAATTAAAAGGCAAAAATATAAAAATAACTATATTTACTAAAGAAAAAAGAAACATTAATTCAAAAAGACACGTGCATGCCTTTTTTATTGCAATATTGTTTACAGTAACCAAGATATGGAAGCAACCTAGGTGTCCATGCATAGATGAATGGATGAA
>NW_006291728.1:1227776-1244430 GCF_000327345.1 Myotis davidii | reverse complement strand
ACAGATGTTTACTTATGTGAATCAATAATTTACAATAGCTAAGATTTAGAAACAGCCCAAGTGTCCGTCAGCAGATGAATGGAATACTATGCAGCTGTTAAAAAGAAAAAGAAGGCAATCTTACCATTTGCCACAGACTGGATGGACCTAGATTTTATTTTGCTAAGTGAAATAAGTCAGGCAGAGAAAGACAAATAATGCATTGTTCATTTATATGTGGAATTTAAAACAAAACAAACAGAATAAAAACATACTCATAAAAAAAAGACCAAAGGAATGCTTACTAGAAGGGAGCAGTGGGGGGGGGGGTGGTGAATGAAAAGGAGAAGGGGAATTTAGTCAATGATACTTTAAGATAAGTTTACACAGTGAGAGATGGTTACCTTCTTCTACTTCATCTCTCCACCCCCCCCCCCAATCACTATGCTGTTGTCCATGTCAATGATTTCTTTCTCTTTTTTTAAAATTTTTTGTTCAGTCCTGCCACCATTATCCCCCAAACATGCTCCTTACCAAAGCTGTCTGCCTGCTATCTATGAGTCTGTCTCTATTTTGCTTATTAGTTTAGTTTGTTCATTAAATTCCACATATGAGTGAAATCTATGGCACTTTTCTTTCTCTGGCTGGCTTATTTCACTTAGAATAATGTTCTTCAGATCCATCCATGCTACTGCAAAGGGCAAAATTTTCTTCCATTTTACAAACAACTAGTATTCCATTGTGTAAATGTACCACAGCTGTTTTATCCATTCATCTGCTGATGGACACTTGGGCAGCTTCCAAATCTTATCTATTGTAAATAATGCTGCAATGAATATAAGAGTGCATATATTCTTTCAAATTGTTCTTTTTGGTTTCTTTCTTTCTTTATTTTTTTGGGGGGTGTGTTTTAGATAAATTCCCAGAAATGGAATTGCAGGGTTAAATATAAGATGTCTTATGTAAACTCCACAGTTACCACAAAGAAAATATCTAAAAAAGATACATGATAAGAATATGAGAAAATAATCAAATAATCAAGTCATGTCAATGTAATAAATCAATTAATCACTAAGCAAGAGATGTACAGAGGGACAAAATAACCACAAGTCAGATGAAAAACAATTACCAAAATGGCAAAAATAAGTCCTTTTCTATAAGTAATTGCTTTACATGTAAATGGATTAAGCTCTCCAATCAAAATGCATAAAGTGGGTGAATAGATAATAAAACAAAATTCCACTATATGCTGTTTAGATTAAAGGACACACATAGACTGAAAGTAAAAGGATGGAAAAAGATATGTCATGCAAATGATAATTTAAAAAAAAAGCAGGGGTAGTCATATTTTATCAGAAAAAATAGACATTAAGTCAAAAAAAGTCACAAGGTACAAACATTACACAGGGTGAGTCAAAAGTAGGTTTACAGTTGTGAGTACACGAAACAGAGCTTATTCTTGTATTATAATTTATTAATTATTGTATTATTTATTTGTATTATAACTGTAAACTTGCATTAGCTCCACCCTATATAATTATAAGAAAGCCAGATTACCAGAAAAAAATAGCAATTATTAAAATATTTGAGCCCAACATCAGAGTACCAAAATATCTGAAGCAAATACTGACAAAACTGAAGGGATAAATAGACAGCAACACAATATTAGTGGTGGATTTCAGTACACCAATTTCTGACCACAGATAGAAATTAATGGTCTAATAAAAACTAGTAAATACATAAAAATTAAACAGCACATGCCTGAAAAGCAAGTCAAAGGAGAAATAAAAAGGAAAATAGAAAGCATCTTGAGACAAAGAAAAGTTAAAATGCCACATACCAAAACTTATGGGACAGATTAACAAAAATAGACAAAACCTTAGCTGGAGTCAGGGGAAAAAAGAGAGAAGACTAAAATAACTAAACTAAGAAATGAAAAAGGAAGTATTGTAGCAGATGCTATGGATATTAAAAGGTTTAGAAGACACCATTATGAACAATTATATGCCAAAATACCAAATAATCTAGAAAAAAATGGATAAATTTCTAGCAACATGCAACCTAACAAGACTGAATTATGGAAAAATAGAAAATCTGAACAGACATATAACAAATAAGGAGAAAGACTCAATAGTAAAAAATCTCCCAAAAAAGGAAAGCCCAGGACCAGGTGTTTACACTGGAGAGCCTCTATCAAACATTTAAAAAAAACATGAATGCCAATTCTTTCCAAACTCTTCCAAAGATATCAAGAGGAAGAAACAATTATAAACTTATATTATAAAATTTACATTATTACTAAAGTCAGGAAAAGATGATACAAGGAAAGTACATAGCTCTGATGAATATTGATGCAAAACTCCTCTAAAAACACAAGCAAACTGAATTCAACAACACATTAAACCTATCTTACACCATGACTAACGTGGAATTTATCCCTGTGATGCAAGGATGAGTCAACATACAAAAATTAACTAATGTGATGCATCACATTAACAGAACAAGGAATAAAGACCACTTCACATTTCAATAGATGAAGAAAAAGCATTTGACAAATTCAACATACCATTTAGATAAAAATATTCAACTATAAGTGGAAGGAGATTTGCTTGTCACAACAGAGGTTATATATAAAAAAAACTTATAGCTAACATCATACTCAATGGTGAAAGACTGAAAGGTTTTTCTTAAAGATGAGGAACAAGGCAAGAATACCCACTAGAAGTCATAACCAGGGCAATTAGTCAAGAAAATAAAATAAAAGACATCCAAATTGGAAAGGAAGAAGTAAAATCAGTTGCATTTCTGTATACTAATAGCAAGCAATTAAAATGAAAATTAAGAAAATTATTTAATTTTGAATAGTATCAAAGAGAATAAAATTCTTAGAAATAAACTTAACCATGGAACCAAAAGAATGATATACTGAAAACTACAAAATATAGCTGAAAGAAATTAAAGAAACACAAATAAATGGAAAGACATCCAATGTTCATGGATTAAAGACTTAACATTGTTAAAATGTCCACACTACCCTAAATGATCTACATATCGAATACATCTGTATCAAAATTCCAATGACATTTTTTGCATAAATATAAAAGCAATCCTAAAATTCATTTGGAACTACAAAGAACCCTGAATAACCTATACAATCTTGACAACAACAAAAAAAGCTGGAGGCTTCACACTTCCTGACTTCAAAACATATTAAATAGATACAGTAATCAAAATAGTAAGGACCTGACATTAAAAAAAAAAACCACACCATTTTGAGTTTATGTTTGTGTATAGTGTAAGTTGGTGGTCTAGTTTCATTTTTTGGATGTATCAGTCCAATTTTCCCAACACCATTTATTGAAGAGACTGTCTTGACGCCATTGTATGTTCTTGCCTCCTTTGTCAAATATTAATTGAGCATATTGGTTCAGGTCGATTTTTGGGTTCTCTATTCTATTCCATTGATCTATATGTCTGTTCTCATGCCAGTACCAGGCAGTTTTGAGAACAGTGGCTTTGTAATACAGTTTGATATCTGGTATTGAGATCCCACCTACTTTGTTCTTCTTTCTCAGGAACGCTGCAGCTATTCAGGGTCTTTTTTATTCCAGATGAATTATTGGAGAGTTCGTTCTAGATCTGTGAAATATGCCGTTGGTATTTAATAGGGAGTGCATTGAACTTATAGATTGCTTTGGGTAGTATGGACATTTTAATGATGTTGATTCTACCAATCCATAAACACAGTATGTTCTTCCATCTGTTTATGTCTTCCTCTATCTCTTTATTCCTTTAGTTTTCTGAGTAGAGGTCTTTTACCTCTTTAGTTAAGTTTATTCCTAGGTAGCTTAATTTTTTTTTGGTGTGATGGTAAATGGGATTGCTTTTTCAGTCTCTCTTTCTGTAAGTTCACTATTGGTGTATAGAAATGCCATAGATTTCTTGGCGTTAATTTTGTATCCTGCTACATTGCAGAATTCATCTATTAAGGACTTAAATGTAAGACAGGAAAAAATAAAAATACTACAGGAATCCAAAGGCAGCAAAATCTCAGACATATGCCAAGGCAACTTCTTCACTGATACAGCTCCTAGGGCATTAAAAACTAAAGAGAAAATAAACAAATGGGACTACATCAAAATAAAAAGCTTCTGCACAGCAAAAGAAACCATCAACAAAACAACAAGAAAGTCCACTGCATGGGGGAACAGATTTGCCATTGTTATCACCAATAAGGGTTTAATCTCCAACATTTATAGGGAACTCATACAACTTAACAAAAGGAAGATAAACAGTCCAATCAAAAAATGGGCAAAGGACCTAAATAGAAACTTTTCAAAAGAGGACATACAGAAGGCCGAAAGACATATGAAAACATGCTCAAAGTCACTGATCATCTGAGAGATGCAAATCAAAACAACAGTGAGGTACCATCTCACACCTGTCAGAATGGCTATCATCAACAAATCAACAAAGGACAAGTGCTGGAGAAGATGCGGAGAAAAAGGAACCCTCGTGCACTGCTGGTGGGAATGCAGACTGGTGCAGCCACTGTGGAAGACAGTATGGAGTTTCCTCAAAAAGTTAAAAATGAAGCTCCCATTTGACACAGTGATCCCACTTCTAGGAATATATCCCAAGAAAACAGAAACACCAATCAGAAAGGATACATGCACCCCTATGTTCATAGTGGCACAATTTACCATAGCTAAGATTTGGTAGCAGCCTAAGTGCCCATCAGCAGATGAATGGATTAGAAAACTGTGGTACATCTACACAAGGGAATACTATGCTGCTGTAAAAAAGAAGGAATTCTTACATTTGCAACAGCATGGATAGAACTGGAGAGTATTATGCTAAGTGAAATAAGCCAGTCAATGAAAGAAAAATACCACATGATCTCAATCATTTATGGATAATTAAGACCATTATAAACTGATGAACAAAAATAGATACAGAGGCAGAGCAACATCGAACAGACTGTCAAACTACAGCGGGAAGCCGGGGAGGGTTGGGCAGGGGTTGGGGGGCAGTAAGAGATCAACTGAAGGACTTATATGCATGCATATAAGCATAATCAATGGACACAAGACACTGGGTGTTAGGGGAGGCCAGGGGAAGGTCAAGTGGAAAAAAAAGAGACATATGTACTACTCTTTGTAATACTTTAAGCAATAAAAAAAAATTTAAAAAAAGACTAAAAAAACCACACCACACACACACACACAGATCGATGGTACAGAATAAAGAGATCAGAAATAAACTCACACCTATATGTCCAAATGATCATAACAAGAGTACCAAGACTACACAATCGAGAATTATAGTCTCTTCAACATATGTTCTGGGAAAAGTGGATATGTACATGAAAAAAATTTAAATTGCACCCATATGTTAAACCATACACAAAAGTTATCTTAAAATGTATTAAAGGCTTAAAACAATAAACTCTAAAACTATAATTCTCCTAGAATAAAAATATTGAAGAAACGATAATTATAAGATTGGTTTTGGCAATGGCTTCTTGTTTATGACACCAAAAGTGCAAGCAACAAAAAAAAAATTGCAATGGGACTGTATCAAAGTAAAATATAGCAAAGAAAACAATCAACAGAGTAAAAAGGTAACCTATAGATTGCAGTAATTATCGCATCTATCTGATAAAGGCTTAATATCCAATGTAGATAAAGAACTGTGACTACTCAATAAACCAAAACAAAACTCAATAAAAAATGGACAGAGTACTTGAATAGCCATTTCTCCAAAGAAGTTATATAAATTGCCAAAAAGCACATGAAAAGGTGGTCAACATAAGGGAATTGCAAATTAAAACCACAATGAAGTATCACTTCTCACATGTGGTAATTGCATTTACAAACACACAATCACACAAGTGTTGGCAAAAATGTGGAAAAATTGGAGCCCTTATACACTGTGAGAATTTAAAATGGTGCAGCTGCTATGAAAAACAGTGTGGGGTGGTCCTCAGAAAATTAACGGTAGAACTACCATATGATCCAACAATCACTCTTCTGAGTGTTTATACAAGAAAATTATAAACAAGCTCTCAAAGAGATATTTGTGGTCCCATGCTCACTGAGCATTATTCACAATAGCCAAGTTGTAGAAACAACCTAAATGTCTATCACTAGATAAATGGATAATGAAAATGTGATATGTATATGTGTGTGCATATTATTTATAATTCAGTCTTAAGAAATAAAGATATCTTGTCCTTTGCTGCAACATGGGTAAATACATGTTGAGGACATTATGCTAAGTGAAATAATCTAGTCACAGATAGACAATTCCCGCATGATTCTGCTCATATGAGGTATCTAATATAGTCTTACTCATAGAAACAGCAAGTAGAGTGGTGGTTGCCAAGAGCTGGGGGGAGAGGAAATGGAGAGTTAATGGTCAATGAGTATAGAGTTTCAGTCATGCAAGTTGAAAGAGTTCTAGAGATCTGCTGTACAACAATGTGCATATAGTGAGCAAAACCCTACTGTACATTTAAAATTTATTGAGAGTAGACCTTATGTTTTTTTTACCACAATACAAATATATATTGAGTAAAAGAAGTCAAACCCAGAGGAATACATACTGCATGATTCTTTTTATATGAAGGCCAACCGTAGAGAAAATTATGGTGATAGAAATTGCAGTCATTACCTTAGGTGAGGTTAGGGATAACCAGAACAGGGCATGAGAGAACTTTCTGGGGTGATGTTATTTTGAGTGGTAATTACATAGGTGTATAAAACTATAACAGTTCATTGAGATAAAACTCTAACATCACTTTTTTATATAAATTATTGCTTAAAAGAAAAAAAATTGTAAAAGTTTTTAATTCCAGAAGTTAAATATGTTATGTTTCCTCCTTAGAAAAATAAAACACATTATTGATTTTTTAAAAAATGGCCACAACTCATGCCTGATCAGATAAAAGAAATGCTATGTTCAGTTATAGAAAAATTGAGTGTACATTCAAATACCCAATTATCTCATTTTACATTGCGTCTGTAAAGAGGAATAAAAAGTAAAAGTGGGAGGTTGAAATGTTTAATTCAAAATTTGAAAATAAAACTTCATAAACAATCAGTGCTATCCTGTGGTACATTTAGAAAATGTACATGGTCATAGAATTCATTTTCAGCTAATATCAATAGGTTTACAAGCAGTAGGTCTTTAAAAAATGGTAAAATCTTTATAGAAACTGAGAGATAGAACTGTAGAGTAAGACACAGGAAAAAAATAAATAACTATACCCAAGAAACAACATAGGGCAGAAACCAGGAGACAGCAAATTAATAAAACCAAAATCTAAACCCAGGCTCAGTCCTAGATGGTTTGTCTCAGTGGATAGAGCATTGGCCTGTGGACTGAAGGGTTCCAGGTTCGATTCCGGTCAAGGGCACAAGTTTGGATTGCGGGCTTGGTACCGCCCCCCCACCGCCTGCAGTGTGTGTGCGTGGAGGGGGGCTTGCAAGAGGCAGCCAATCAATGATTCACTCTCATCATTGATGTCTCTCTCTCTCTCTCTCTTTCTCTCTCTCTCCCTTCCTCTCTGAAATCAATAAAAAAAAAAATGATAAACCCAGGCTTAGATAGATGTTGAGGATAACATTTTTTTTTAATTTTAAAAAATAGGTATTTTTATGTGTTGTTTTTTTAAAGCAAGCAGGACTTGTTTTCCCCCCAAAATAAAGTTCTCATACTTAGCCTCACTCTTGGATGAAACTAGAAGAGCAGTACAAAGACCCAGAAACTAGACACAAAGTCTGAATAGCAGTGATTCAAAGATAACTAAGGTTCACAATACAAGTAGCCATTCTTTTAAACTTTTAACTGAAAACAATCATGACAAATATATATGAAAGTCTACTTGAGGAAAGAGAGAAATTTATTGATATTGGTTTGATCACTAGGGATGACTTTTAACAGGGCAGCGTAAAAATAAGTTGTAGTTGGGGAAGTTATTATTTATTTGTATGCTTTACTGGTATACTATATAGTAAGCATGTTAGACAATCTGTGAGATATCTATATTTCTTTATCTCCAAAGTGACTAGAGTTTGAGGATAGCTGCACAATTTAGTCACCATTTCATGTTGTATTATATATAATCTGTCTGTATTTAATTTGCCATTCAAAACAGAAACAAGTTACAATGTCCCCACAGAGCTTGTTATGGATTAACTCTGACTTGGACCAAAATCATAAAAGTCAAAACTAATGACTGTGGTTTAGGGAGAAATAAACAAGCAAGTTTTATACACACACAGTAAAAATTTCTTTTTTGCCTTATAGTATACCTTTCAAGCATTGTAGCTTTGGTTTAAAGTCTTACTCAATATCAAGCAAAGGGGAAATCTAATAAATATTTCTTATAATTTCAGCATTGTAAGCACAACTTGTAAATTTTTTTCACAGAACAATTGTGAGACTAGAAATATACTTTAAAAAAGTGTAGCAGCATGTAAGTTTAAGTAGTCATAAAAATACAGTTTTGAATAAGGAGAGTTACTAGAGAATTTTATGTTCTGTAACATGAAAAGTTGTTAACATTTTACTTTTTCAATATATCTTAATACTTTATGTATTATTAGGGTATGTTTTTGAAATGCATTCTTTCTTTTTGTGCTTTTTTTTCTCTCCAAATATTTACCCAGAGTAGTATAAATTATGATTATCTTAGTCCCTGTACCATTTCCTATAAGTAAACATCCTTTTTAAGAAGAAAATAATGGATATATTATCAAGTATCTACTTTTGCAGACCCCAGCAATTTTATTGAATAGCAAATGTTCATTAGTATGCACTGATATGAAGATAATCTTACTGACAATTCCAAGAGTGTTCCCTCTTTCACAAACAGATTGTTGATTGCTGATGCATAATCCATCTGAGCATTGCAATAAAAAGAAAATATCACAAAATGTGCTCAGGGCTTCATAGCAATGAGTGCCAACATTTCAATAGACAGGAAGAGAATATTCACACGTGCACACACACACAACTATGATTGCTGCTTAGATCTGACTGATGCTATTTGCAGAAAATTAACTCCTGTTATATTTTTATTGAGTAGATGTGCCTTAAAATAGGGTTTTATTCAGTTCTCTTAAATGAGGCTCTTTATTCAATCTAAGACAAAATACTGCAACCCATACCAAAGTGATAGCATAGTTTAAGAGAGACTAGCTATTTTTCCCATGCCAAAGCATCCAGATGAAGTGTAAAGAAATTCTGTTAATCATACATATGCTTTACTATTTGATGCCATCTATCCAGATGTTCTAAATATGTGGATGTTTTGGCATCACATAAAATAATTAGAAAAGGAACCCTGATAATTTCTGGTAATTAATTCATTTATGTATTCATTCATTCTACAAATATTTATTTTGCATATATGATATGCAATGTGCTGTATTAGTGTTGCAAAATGAGCATAGGTGTACAAGGATCAGAACCTGGGTTCAAAAAGCTTACAAGCAAGTAAAGTGGATAGGATGTGAACACAAGGCAGAATGGGGTTGATGCATTCAGAGGCTAAAAATGGTCATGAGCATTAATAAGTAAGACAGCCTTCCAAATTTTATGATCAATGTAGCATTTAATTTGACATTTGTAAGAGTTGGTAATAGTTTTATAATCAATGACTAATAAAACAATAGAAAATATATACAGAAAGGAAGTGTATGTAATAAAATTCTATTCATGAAGTGTTATAATCTAGAGCAGTGGTTCTCAACCTGTGGGTCATGACCCCTTTGGCGGTCGAACGACCCTTCCACAGGGGTTGCCTAAGACCATCCTGCTTATCAAATATTTACATTACGATTCATAACAGTAGCAACATTACAGTGAGGAAGAAGCAACAAAAATAATTTTATGGTTGGGTCACAACATGAGGAATTGTATTTAAAGGGCCAGAAGTTTGAGAACCACTGATCTAGAGAAATGGTAATAGATAAAACAGGGAAAGTACTTTGACTTAGATTGGAAAAGACTTTGAATTTATAATTTGTATTTATTTTTAAGTGACATGACATATTTCAATGCCATGTACTCTGCTGAAAAGAGATTTAGAAAATAATTTCCTGCTCTAACTGCTTTGGCTCAGTGGATAGAGTGTCGGCCTGCGGACTGAAGGGTCCCAGGTTCGATTCTGGTCAAGGGCATGTATCTTGGTTGTGGGCACATCCCCAGTGGTGGGTGTGCAGGAGGTGGCTGATCAATGTTTCTCTCTCGACGATGTTGTTTCTAACTCTCTATCCCTCTCCCTTCCTCTCTGAAATCATACTAATATATATGTATGTATGATATATACCAGAGACGGTTCCATTTCTCCTTTAGGGGCTGCACATTCAGAACAGAGCTTGAAGCTGAGAGGGGAGATTGGGGGCTGAAGAGAGAAGGTGGTGGAAAGAAAGCTGGCCTGGGAACTCTTCCTCTCACTGCCCACCAGCCTGACCACCCCTCTGGGCTGCAAGAGAGGTGAGATTTACTTTGTCATCAAGAGAATCCCATACCAGACTAAGGAGCATAAGAAATATACAATCATCATAATACTCTAGGAAGTTGTATCTCTTATTGATGTGCAGGATGCATTGAATTATGGAGACTGTGAAAGTAGGGAGTGCAGTTAAAGGATTTACGTGACTGCCTTTGCAGAGCCTAATCCAGGACAACTTTGGAAATGGTAAGGGATGGACATGGAAGACTATTATTTGTTTGTTGATCGTAAAAGTGTACGAGGAATCAGTGTATTTTTATTTGCATTTTTAATCAGTCTTAGCCAGACCACTTAAATTTTTTATAGTAGAGCTTTAGATATGCAGAGTAAGACTCATAATCCCTGTATTGCCATATGGGAATGTCTAGGGAGTGTCATTCCTCTGTGTGTGTGTGTGTGTGTGTGTGTGTGTGTGTGTGTGTGTGTGTGTGTTTGGAAGTGCTGTGATAAAAAAAATACTTTAAGAATAAAGTATTATCACTTTCTAATTTTTTCTGTCATTTACATTCAGCAATGGCCATTTCCCTGAGACCTCTGTTTTCTCTCTTACTGCAGTGAAAATATGTATTAAACTATGCCTGTGTGACAGTCCACCTTCTCAATGTTTATTATCAAACACATTTTAACTAGAGATGAATATAACACAGCCATAATACCTCAATGAAAAATGCAATAGTGTTTTTACATGAAAATATGGTTTATGTTCTACCATTTTCCAGTGGGTGACTCTTCTGATGTTTTGAAAGCCAAATGCTAAAAAAGAAAAAAAAGGAAGAAAGGAGAGTGCTTCATATTAACAAGAAACAAAATATTCACTGATTTTTGAAAAATGACATATAATAGTTTTGAAACTCCAGCCACTGAATAGTTCTGTGCTGAAATTTGCTTTGCTTATCTGTAAATATTGGAATAATTACATTGTAAGAATAATCATTCCAATGATAATAGATAAAACCATTATCTACATGTGTGTGCATGTCAAATGAGACAATGAATGAAAGGCTGGCACATAATACATATATTAGTTGTTATTAAAAACAAATTGTAGTTTTTAAGTTGTCTTTGCAAGTAGGTATGAGTGGGGTGAAATAAAAAGTGTAATAACAATATTTAGGAGCAATGATTGGCCAAAGGACAATTGTACTTCTTATGTCATTTCTAGAAACTGAAACATATCTATAAGTAAGAGTCAAGGCAGCACCAAGAACTATTCCTAAAGACTGACAATACATATAGTGGTCAACTTCATAACGCTTATAAATTAAACTTTAGGCAACTTTTCTCTTACTATTTATAATCAGATACCTTCTGTAGATGCTGGACATATTAAATATATATGGCCTTAAAGTCCCCTGTTGGGAAATCATTCACAGAGTTAGTTGGGTACAGGCAGTAAAGGTTCACACTACATATACAGTGCTCTCACCTCAGAGCAAACTGTAGTTCCAAAAAGAAGAGTGTGTCAGGATAAGCAGACAGAGAACAATTTTGAATCAGGCTCTGTTCCTCTGCCCCTGAAACTAGGCTTCTCTCAGCCTCTTCAGCAGTGACTCTCCCAAGCAGTGACCATAACAACTGCTGTTCTCAGCTGACCTGACTGAGCCAATCCAGAAAATCTGCTCTCTAGGCTCCCCAGTACTTAGGGAGGGATTCTGATCCACAGAAAAGGACTCTCTCCTGAAGAGGCAGGACCAATTGCTTCCACCACAGGCTCCCTTTTGGCCTATTTCAATGTTGGCCAAATTGGGGAAATGGAATGGAGATTGCCCTGTGTTCCCCTCTCCTCTGCCTCAGTATGTTTTTGTCCCATCAGATGGCTATCATACAAAGGGCAAGATAATTATCATACACACACAGCCAGAACTCTTTTGCTGGTCAGAGATTCCTTGAGTGTCTGCCCTGTCGAAGCCTGTTCAGTGCGTCTGTGTCATGAGCTTGGGACTCTGGAGAGGAATGGGGAGGAGAAGTGAGTATTGCCCTAAAAATGCTTACCATTCTTTTGTTGTCTGGATATGTTCTTGGGAAGGGTGAGGGTTGGGGGAAGCTTGAACTTGTGTCTTCCTCAATAAACTCTTCATTTACACAAAATGAAAAACAAACAAACATATATATGGTCTTAACACTCCTGCCCAGGCTAGAAATTATTAATAACTAGAGGCCTGGTGTACAAATTCATGCATTAGTGGGGTCCAGCCAGCCTTCCCAGGCTGGTCGGGGGAGGGACTGCAGGAGGTTGGTGGGCCGGCCCCACTCCCAATTGGGGTGTTGGGGACCAGCTAGGGGTGGGGCTGGCCAGGGGGAGGGGGGCTGATCAGGGCCAGGATCAGGCTGATTGGCTGCCACAATGCGTGTCATAACTACTAATTGTTCTGGTCATTCTGCTCATTCTGCCGTTCTGATTGCTGGGCTTTTATATATTTAGATATGGTGATAGTGTAAGTTAATGAACATGTTCTTCTTATGTATACTCCGAAGCCAAATATAAGAGATGAACAATTGTAAAAAATCTCTTCTGACATTGAATGTATGGATCTGAAAGTTGTGCACAATAAAATATGGAGTAAAGCCAGTTGTGTCTGATGAGAACTAATTACTAATATCTGCAGTGAGTACTTATCTGAGCCCTGGGTCATTTGAAGTTAATTTCTTATCTCCAAAGAACTAGACATGATAAGTGATACATATTAACAAATCATAAATATTCAGTTCCCTAAATAATGGCAATTCCAAATGATTAAATAAAACTTTATATTGTTTTCTAAATATGAAATTTGTTTACTTACCTGTACTATTTCCTTCTTGTGATAACCATGGACTTTTCTTTTTTCCTGGTGAGCTGAGAAATCTGAAATCTTTAACCTTTGGGCTACAAAGGTTTTAGAGTGCCTTCCCCCTCTGTCAGCAGATATGAAGCCATGGATTACTCTGATTGTGATTGTGATTAATAATATGTTACTCTCCTGACAGTTCATGTTAGCTTCATGATGAATTGATATTACAAAGTTTCATTGCACTTTAATGGTTGATTTACTGATGTTTATAAAATGAAAGGTCAATTCAATAGTTTAAAATAGTTGTGATAGCATTGATATTGAATGATATTTATTTGTAAAAAGGGGAAATAATAGAGAAAATCTGGCTGATAAGGTCATAAAGTTGAACAGATGAATGTGTCTAATTGCTCCATTTTCTTTAAAAGGACATAAACTTTGCAACATTTTGTAAATGCCAGAGTTGCTCGCTCACATATAGAAATATTCCTAATACACAGTATCACAGATATAAGTTCAAAGGATGATAGAAAGGGGACTTTGATTGAATCCTCCTCTATAAATTATCTGTTGAAAAAGGCTTTGGGAAAGTTTGACTGCAATGTTGACAAAGAATAAAAAGAAACTTGTTACAAGAAAAGAAAATATTTAAAAAGTATTTAAGCACCTAGATAAATCTGGGTTTAGATGTCTACATTTTGACAACATTCACCTTTTATTTTGTTTGTAGGGCAAAGAAGAAATAGCAGGAAGAAATTATATGCAAGTTTTCTGAAAGTTTGTGCTTGAATTTAGAATTATTTCTCTTTCAAGTTTCAGTTTTGATGCTCATGTATTTTTGTATTAGGACAAAAAGAAACAAGAAGCTCTTTATAGTGCTAGGACATGGCTCTAGTATTTCCCAGATGTATAGAAGTTATAATTTCAATTTTATTTAAAATGGATTTCTTGATGTTTTTAAAACACTGCACTTATAATTATTTGATCATTATAATTATATATTCTATTTTTAGTTTCAGTGTCATATTTTTAAAATTATCATTATTGTTGTATTACAGATGTCCTCATTTTTCCTCCATTGCCTTCCTCCACCCTACCCCCATCCCAGCCTTCACTGAACTATTATCTTTGTCCATGGGTTATGTATACATGCACATAAGTGATATAGTTAATCTCTTCCTGTCCTATCCCCTCTGAGATTTGTCAATCCATTCCATGCTTCCATGTCTCTGGATCTATTTTGCACATCAGTTTATTTTGTTCATTATATTCCACATATAACTGAAATCACAAATCATCAGAGAGATGCAAATTAAAATGACAATGAGGTATCACCTCACACCTGTGAGAATGGCTACCACCCACAGGTCAACAAACAACATGTATGAGCAAGGATGTGGAGGAAAGGGAACCCCAGTACACTGCTGGTGGGAATGCAGACTGGTGCAGCCACTGTGGAGAACAGTATGGAGTTTCTTCAAAAAATTAAAAATGGAACTGCCATTTGACCCAGTGATCCCATGTCTAGGAATATATTCTAAGAATCCTCAAACAGCCATCAGGAAGAATATATACACCCCTATGTTCATAGCAGCGCTATGTACAATAGCTAAGATCTGAAAACAGCCCAAGTGCCCATCAGTAGATGAGTGGATAAAAAAAGCCGTGGTACATTTACACAAAGGAATACTGTGCAGCTGTAAGAAAGAAGGATTTCTTACCCTTTGAGACAGCATGGAGGGACCTAGAGAGTATTATGCTAAGCTTTTTCTGCATCAGTAAATGTGATCATGTTGTTTTCTTCTTTGGCCTGTGAATAAGATGGATCGCATGCATTGATTCCTGAATATTAAACCAGCCTTGCATTCTCAAAATAAAATATTAGCAAAAAAGTTAATGGTAAGGAGGACTTTGGTCCATAGTTTCTTTGATAGTCTATCTGGTCTTGGTATCAAGGAATTGCTGACCTTATAAAATGAGTTGGGGAATTTTTCCTCCTCTTCTATTATTTGGAAGAAATTATGTAATATTGTTATTTCTTTTTTAAATGTTTTGTAAAGTTTGCCTTTGAAACCATCTAGGCCTCATATATTTTTCTAAGGTTTTTAACTACCAAATCAATACCTTTGAATAGTCATATTGCCATTTGTGTGATTTAATCTTCAGTGAATTGCTTGGCTCTGTAGCGCAATGGATAGCACATTGGACTTCTAATCTTCAGTGGATGTATGTAGGTTATGATTTTTGAGAAATGGTTTATTTCATGTAAGTTATTGAATTTATGCTCATAGTTGTTTATAGTATTCCTTTTTAATCCTATTGACATCTTTGAAGATTGCATTGAGATCCACTTTTTAAATTTCTAATACTACTCTCTTCTATATTCTTTTTGTTTTGTCAGTCTTGCTATGTTTTAATCAATTTTATTGATCTTCTTAAAGAACTGGCTTTTATTTCATTAATTTTCACTTGTTTTCTTTGCCCACTTCAGATTTATTTTCCCTTTATAGCTTTTTAAATAAGAAGCTAAATTTTAAGGTTTAGACCTTTCATCTTTTTCTAATATGAGTAGTTATTGCTATAAATTTATCCCTAAGCACTGCTGTGTCTATGTCCCACAGTTTGACATATTATGCTTAAATTTCATTCAGTTTAAGAGTAAATTTTTTAATTTACCTTGATATTTTCTTTTCAATAAATACATTAATTTGTTGTATTCCAAGTATTTTGAGATTTTCTTGTTATCTTTCTATTATTAAATCCATGCTTAATTTTATTTTTGTCAGAGGACATATTTCATATTACTTCAATATTTCTAATTTGTTAAGAATTAGTTTATATCTGACCAGATTTCCCAACACCATTTATTAAAGAGGCTGTTTTGACTCCATTGTATGCTCTTGCCTCCTTTGTCAAATATTACTTGTGTATAATGGCTTGGGTCAATTTCTGGATCCTCTATTCTGTTCCATTGCTCTATATGTCTGTGCTTGGGCCAGGTTCAAGCAGTTTTGAGAACCGTAGCTTGTAGTTTTATTTCTGGTATTGTGATCCCTCCAATTTTGTTCTTCTTTCTCAGGATTGTTGTGTGGCTATTCAGGGTCTTTTTTTTTATTCCAGATGAATTTTTGGAGAGTTCGTTCTAGATCTTTGAAATATGCCTTTGGTATTTTAATAGGTATTGCATTGAATCTATAGATTTGTTTAGGTAGTATGGACATTTTGATGTTGATTCTACTGATCCATGAACATGGGATGTTCTTCCATTTGTTTATGTCTTCCTCTATCTCTTTTTTCAATGTCCTGTAGTTTTCTGAGTACAGGTCTTTTACGTCCTTGGTTAAATTTATTCCTAAGTATTTTATTCTTTTTTAAACAA
>NW_006291728.1:1219417-1227469 GCF_000327345.1 Myotis davidii | reverse complement strand
GATGCTCAACCTCTGAACCACACCCACTGGGTGTGTATCACATTTATTGATTTATGAATATTGTACCAGCCTTGTATCCCTGGAATAAATCCCACTTGGTCATGGTGTATGATCTTCCTAATATATTGCTGAATTGATTTGCTAGATTTTTGTTTTGGATTTTAGCATCTATGTTCATCAAGGATATTGGCCTGTAATTCTCTTTTTTGTGGTGTCTTATCTGGTTTTGGGATTAGGGTAATGCTGGCTTCATAGAAAGAGCTTGGAAGTGTGATATTCTCTTGAATTTTTTGGAATAGTCTGCGTAGGATAGGTTTTAGTTCTTCTTTGAATGCTTGGTAGAAAAAAAATGAAATTAGATCACCAATTTACACCATACACAAAAACAAACTCAACCTGTCTTAAGGACTTGAATGTAAGACAGGAAACCATAAAAACCCTACAAGACTCCATAGGCAGGAAAATAACAGAAATATGTCTTAGCAATATCTTTACAGACACAGCTCCTAGAGCAAGAGAGACTAAGGAGAAAATTAAAAAAAAATGGGACTACATCAAAATAAAAAGCTTCTGCACAGCAAAAGAAACCATCAACAAAACAAGAAAGCTCACTGCATGGGAGACCATATTTGCCAATATTATCTCCGATAAGGGTTTAATCTACAAAATTTGTTCATATCAGCATCATTTACAATAGCTATGATTTGGAAACAGCCCAAGTGCCCATCAGTATATGAGTGCATGAAAAAAAAGCTGTGGTACATTTACACCATGGAATACTATGCAGCAGTAAAAAAAAGAAGGGTCTCTTATCCTTTGAGACAGCATGGATGGGCTTGAAGAGTATTTATGCTATGCAAAATAAGCCAGTCATAGAAAGACAAACATTACACGATCTCATTATATGTGGAATTTAATGAACAAAATAAACTGTTGAACAAAAAAGATCCAGAGATATTGAAGCATGCAACAGACTGAAGTATCTCAGGGTGGGGTCAGGAAGAGTTTAACCAATTAACTTATATGCATATATGCATAGCCTAGGACAGGCAATAGTGCAATAGTGTGGGGAAGGCCTGGGGAGGAGAACAAAGCAGGGTGGAGAGGGTCAAGGGAGCAAAAAAGGGGGTTTGTAATACTTTAAACAAGAAAATAAAATAAATTAAAAATAAATAAATAAATGGAAACTCACCATTCAAAAAAAAATAAAGAATTAGTTTATAAATCACAGCTCATGTACCCATCAGTAGACAAGGTGATAAAAAAAAGCTTTGGTACATTTATACCATGGAATGCTATGCAGCAGTAAATTGGAAAAACCTCTTACCCTTGAGACAGCATGGAGTGACCTAGAGAGTATCAGGTTTAGCGAAATAAGTCAGTCAGAGAAAGACAAGTATCACATGGTCCCACTCATATGTGGAATCTAATTAACAAAATAAAACTCTTGAATGGAGTGGATCCAGAGACATGGAAGCATTAAACAGACTGCAGAATCTTGGCAGGAAGGCGGGGGAGGATGGATGTGTGGGAGGGAATCAACCTAAGAACTTGTATGCATATATTCATAACCTATGGACACAGACAATAGGGTGGTAAAGGTCTGGGGTTGCGGGTGGGGGCGGGGGAGGGCTGGAGGTGGTCAATGAGGGAAAAAGTGGGACATATGTATTACTTTCAACAATATTTAATTTAAGAATTAAATAAAATGATTAAAAATAACTAGTTTATAAATCAGAATATAATCTATATTAGTTAATTTTCCACCTGCACTTAAAAATGCAAATTCTCCTTTTTGGCTGGTAAAGAGGTGTATAGAATTCAATTACATCCTATTGGTTGAGATTATTATTATATAGCTCTTTGAGATCCTTGCTGATTTTTCTGTCTATTAGTTCTAGCACTGAAGGAGGAGCATAGAAGACTCCAACCATCATTATGGTTTGATTTATTTCTCCTTTTAGTTCTGATAGTTTTTGCTTGGTATATTTTGCAGCTTTGTTGTTTGTTTCTCCAGAAACATTCAGTAGGGTAAAGATTACACCATCAAAGAGGCCTCATTTTTTTATTCTTATGGAACATATGTATATTATATTCATCTTCTAAACTATAGGCACTAAAATATATGAAAAAGATAAGTTTTAAATTAGTATCCTCAGATTTTTAAAATAAGGTTAAAGATTACAAAAAAAAAAATAATTGTATTCTCCATGTAAAATTGTGGACACATCTTTAATTCTGCCTTTTCTAATTTTATTTTGTACAAATTTACTTTGTAAATTTATTTGACAAATGTTTTAGTGTTTAAACACTCTCTACAGCTTAATTATATATGGTATGTCTCTTCATCTTAGCATCCCTTTGCTTTATATAGCTCTTTCAATTTTCCTTTCTAACAGCTATTTTTTAAATAAAACCATCTGTGTATTGTTTATACAACTCTACATTCCTACTTAATTATATTGTCCTGAACTGCCCTTTTCTGTTTTTAGGTTTACTTAATTGTGCTTTACTCAAATCCTTAATTTTCTTAAATATTTCAAATTTCTTTGCATAATATTACAAAAATCTTTAGGCAATACTTTTAAATTTTGAAGGACAGTCCAATATCCCTTCAAATCATATTCTCTAAAATCATAGGATGCTGCTTTGTTTCTTTTATGTTGATACAACTTTTCATATTAGATAATAAAAATTTCAATATTCTAATCACACCTGCTTAATTCTTTCCCAGAAATTTTTGAGATAGTTTCCACTTACACCATTTAAGAGAAGGAAGTTCTCTTCTGTTTATAAAAAAAATGCTATCATATCACTGATATCACAGCCAATATTGGGGAGATTGAAACCTCCATGATTTAACTTCTAATCCATTTTAAGCTTTTCTTATCAGCAAAAATGTTTTCTGATATTTTCCCTTACTGCTTTGTAACTCCATAATAACATAGTAATATTGCTGTCATTATCTTCTAAACTCTTATGTGTCAGCTAAAATATTTGTATTACTATTACTCTGCAGATTCAGTATTTTCTTTTGCCACTTTCATCAACCTATTTTCTGTATTATCCCTCATTTCTCTTGTAGATATTTGTATTTATCTTATATTTCCTGCTTCCTTGTAGTACTAAATCTTTATTTCTAGTGAAAATTATGCAATATTGAGTGATGGATCTTACGAGGGCTTAGAGGACTAATTTTTATCTCTCTTATTAGTCATTTTAGTTTCTAACTTTGCTACATCCTCAGTGGAATGTAAAGTTATAGAGGATAAGAACTGTGACTTTTTATGCAGGATGTGCACATTCTCTTTGATGCATCATATATGTGCAAAACAATAAATAAAACTACATATTGCCTGAGGTAAATCTTAAAAGAATGTAAAGGGTTTCTGAAAAAAAATGAATCTTATAGTATTCCTCTTAAAATAACTTATACATTCTCACAAGAGAATAACATAATTGTGACACTGGCATATGTTGCAAAGTTCAGTCAAATACTGGTGGTATTTTTTTTAAAGCTGCTGTCTTCATATTTAGGTTCACTTTCATGACTATTTATTCATATTTTCATAGTTTAAGAAATATTTCTGCTTTAAAGTTTCATATATTTTAACTTTAATACAAGTCTTGCCTATGAGGTAATTTTCCATAATGATAAGAAATCTGCCCACATTCTGCCAAACACTCTGGAGTTTGCATGCACTTTCTCTGAAATTATCCTATTTGCTTAAAAATTTCTCAAAATATTCTACTTAAAGACTGTGTAATCCATGACTCATCTCTAAAACCTTATTCTTGGAAGAATCATCTCACAACTGGTTTATTCTGAAACTAAATAATAACACATCTTTTGCACATTTATAAACAAAATTTGAAATTCTCAGTTCCCATCTCTGTATTCTCACATTGGCAACTCCAAGACTCAGTTGATTCCTGGAGATGGACTCTAAAACACTTAGAAATTCTAAAGGTCATGCTTGCTAGTTCCCTGTCAACTCTTTGAGATGAAAGGAGCTCATGTGAGAGCATAGAGAGAATGGGTGGTTGCCGTAAGAACAGCTTGCCTTGCCTGTCCTTCCCAGTTGTAGAAAGCCAGAGCCCATGTATGTATACTGAGTCATGCCAGAGAAGGGTAAACGAGGATTATTTTATGAAAAGGAGACTGTGACCTTCCAGTCCAAAGGAGACAAAAAGATCCATAATTTGTTTCTGTCCTGAGCTTCAATTTTTAGATGGCTTTACATCCTGTTAGCATCATGCTTCTACACTCATTAATTTGTCTTTTTGTTTTTAGAACTAACTTGCTTTTTTTGGTCTATAATAAAACATGTACACTCACTGATCTTAAAAATATCATTTTTTACAAAGAAATTCACCGCAACAGGCTACTGAAATGTAGAGGAGGCATTGAGAATTATAAGCACTGAGGAGACAGGAGAGTTACTTGGGTGGATACAAGCATGTGCTGTAGAAATGGAAATAGCAGGTTGAAACTGAACATGGCAAAATTTAGTCTGAATGTCAGGAAAAGTTGTCAATTTTGAGATTTAATTAGGTAGTGGAATAGTTTCCCAGAAGAAATGGCAGAAATTTATTGCTGGAGCTATTTAAAATTGGCCTGGACAAAGCACTAGGGAATATACAGAATGGGGCAATCCTTCACAGATTCTTGAGGATTGATGTAGATAGCAATTGGTCTTTTGCATTTCTAATGTTCATGATCATTATTCTAGATTTTGCTTCACACTGCTTGCTAAATGTGTTCTCTTTACCACTATGACCCTGGAAATCAGAACATTACATGATACCCGCAGGGTTGCCCACACCTACTTTTAAAAAAGTGATCCAAGCTGAATATCCCATTGAATTTAATCACATGGCTCTTTATTTCTCTTTTCTTTTCTTTTCTATTATTTTTTCTTTCCTTCCATTTTCTTTTCTTTTCCTCCCTCCATTCCTTCTTTCTTTCTTTCCTTCCTCTTCCTTCCTTCCTTCCTTCCTTCCTTCCTTATAACTGGGCATAAAAAAATCCTCCCAGGGGATTCTGATTAGTGTTCTTTTCTTTTCTATGTCTTATCTCTGTGTGTGGGCTGGAAACAGTTATTGATTGATTAATAATTTTAACTTTTCTTATTTTGGATAAATATTTGTTTTATTATAACTCATATATTTTTATTTTTCATCTGAATAACAGTTGATAAAGGCTTTTAGTATTTTCTTTAGATGTCTTGCAAAGCCCTCTGAATATGATCATAATCATTAAATTTAGGATTCTTGTTTATCAACTCTTTTTTTCCCATTCAATCTCTGAATAAGAGAAGGCAGAAATAGAATCTGAACTTAAATTAAATGTTGCTGATAACTATGTTTTCAATAGCCTTTGTAGCCAAATCAATAATTCTGTTTTGTGTGAGGTATGTGACTACTTTTTCTTTGAGAAAAAAGTAGTGAATATATATACATCTCCTTGGTCATATTCAATAGGTGGTACTCAGAATGTATTTTATTCAGGTTCAGAATATATTTCCTTACAATAAAGGTGTTAGAAATATACCTTGTATGCTAGCTACCACACACCGATGTATATCTTACAGGCATACAGTATTCTACTCAATTTTTGGTTCCTTTCCTTGGACTTTTTCAACCACTTTGAAAGTTAGAGGAGTACCTATATACCTGTCCCTTTATTCTCTCTCTAACAATACTAGCTAGCTTTTAAAAAAAGCAACTAGTCTATACCAGACAATGTGTTAGTTCTTTTCATGAATTATGATTTTGAATCATCACAATAATTCTGTGAGGCAGGTATTCTTATTAACTTCATTCTCGGGTAACTTGTTTAAGGTCACACAGTATTAACTGGTAGAGTAAGGCTGAAATGCAGATTGTCTGACAGCAGAGTACATACTCTCAAAACCAATGCACTGAAATGACTGAAGTGCCTCTGAATGGGGAATAAGGATAGCTGTACAATGTTCTGTGAGATTTAAGAACCTTAGGAATAAGCACAAATGAATTATCTTCAATATGATAATGTATGTTGCAGTGATATGTGCAAAGACTCAAAAGGCAAAACAAAGTCTTTTAATATTTGATATTCTAATTCTGCATACCTTTCCCCCCCACAGATTTTATTTCCTGTGTCTGGAAGAGTTTCAGATGGACTGCAAATTGGAAAGTCCATTGTTCACCAGATGCCAGTACCTAATGTTTGATGATTTGGAGTCTGTCTCATAGCTTTTAAATACTAACCAAGATAACATCTATCATAGTCAAACATTTCAAACTTCCATAATTTTGTAATTCTGAAAAACATAATTAGGTCACCACTAAGCCATTTATTTTAAAACCAGAATAACCTCAATTCCCTTAAGCTATAATTATTATATACGTATACCCTTGAAATACTTTGGGACAATGGCTATATACTAAGTGAAGCATTAAGTGTTGTTCCTGTGGAATAGTATAAGTATAAATGAACAGACCTTGGCAGAATTTAATGAGTACTTTACAGAAAGGGAGGGTCATCTTTGCTATTCTGCTCCTTATTTCCATTGTTTTAATTATGTACGACATTCTAATATAATTTTTTATTATTTTTCAAAATGCTGTTGAATTACTTGATCATGATCAATTCCATCATTTAAATTCAAAAATATTTGCTTTATAATCTGTATTACTACTATATGAAGGCTAAGACTATGTAAACATGAGAAAAGGAACATATTTCATACTCAAATTTGTTATTATTGTGCAATGACTTTTTAAGGCTCTTTTTAGTCATTAGAAAATGCTAAAAGTAATATCAGTCTAAGGGGAACAAACTAATTAGTAATAATGATAGTGGCTGAGAGCATACCTTAAAGCTGTTTTTGCATCTGTCAATATCAACAAAAACAATAGTATCAAATGATAAAGGTAGCTTTGAGGGCTTAAACACTTTTTGCACCAGAAGCAAAGATATATTACTAATTGGGTAGTTGGAGACAATAAATCAGTAGGGAACACTCTTATTAGAAATTTATGTATATGATATCATTTTTGTTATTTTATATGTTTTTTATTAATTTCAGGGAAGAAGGAAGAAGAAAGATAGAAACATCAATGATGAGAGAGAATAATTAATTGGCTGCCTCCTGCACGCTCCTCACTGGGGATCGAGCCCACAATTTGGGCATGTGCCCTTGAGTGGAATAGAACCTGGGACCCTTTAGTTTGCAGGTTGACCCTCTGTCCACTGAGCCAAACCAGTTAGGGATGAAATATTTTTTATTTTATTTTTTTGCTTTTGGCCATGTGTTTGTTCAGTCCGGTAATTTTGAAGAGTTGTCACTAACCAAGAGTCAACTTTAAAGTAAAATATATTAAAGTTCTACATAAAATCTGACATAAGTATCATTGTGAATATTTATTTCCATTTATTGTTGTGTAAGAGTTTTAAAAATTCACCCTCCCCCAAAAAAGAGTGGATTTAATTTCATGAAAGTTATACACCATCATTTTAAATGTCATACAGACAGATGCTATGAAAAAAATGTTGTGAGCTAAATTATTATTCATCCTCTATAATAAAAGCCTAATATACAAATTGACTGAAGGACAGAATGACCAGTGGAATGACCAGTCACTATGATGTGCACTTACCACCAGGGGGAAGATACTCAATGCAGGAGCTGCTCCCAGCCTGCAGGCCCCAAGCCAGCCAAGGCAGGAGCCAGCCGGGGACCCCCTGATTGCCCTGCCAGTCGCCCAGCAGAGGGAGGCAACCCATAACAGTGGTAGGGGGGAAGGGCCAGCCAGTGAGCAAGCCAGCACTGCCCCAATCACCCCGCCAGTTGCCTCCAAGGCAGGTGCCAGTGGGGCCTCCATTGTCCTGCTGATCATCCTGCAGATCTGCCTGATCACTGGCCAGGCCTAAAGACCCTACCTATGCATGAATTTCGTGCACTGGGCGTCTAGTTCTATCATAACAGGGGTTGACATCCATTTGTAACTTGAACTCCAAATGGATCTACCGTGTTGAATGAAAGGCTAGGAATTGTAGAAATTGGA
>NW_006291728.1:1218583-1218785 GCF_000327345.1 Myotis davidii | reverse complement strand
TATATATATATTTCTCGAATTAAATAGCTCTTAGCCATGTGATCTTAGCCAGGTTGCCTTAAATCGCTGAGGTTCTGTTTGCTCATCTTTAAAAATGGGGATAAATATTACCTACCTCACAGAGTTATTAAGATTAAATGAGAATGTCTGTGTAAATGCCTGGCCCATATATGGCTCAATAAATATTTGTTAAATTTAAACC
>NW_006291728.1:1214126-1218483 GCF_000327345.1 Myotis davidii | reverse complement strand
GATCAATGTTTCTCTCTCATCGATGTTTCTAACTATCCCTCTCCCTTCCTCTCTGTAAAAAAAGCAATAAAATATATATTTTTAAAAAAAGCCTAATATGCAAATTGACTGAATGGCGGAATGACTGGTTGTTATGATGCACACTGACCACCAGGGGGAAGGCGCTCAATGCAGGAGCTGCTCCCAGCCTGCAGGCCCCAAGCCAGCCAAGGCAGGAGCCAGCCGGGGACCCCCTGATTGCCCTGCCAGTCGCCCAGCAGAGGGAGGCAACCCATAACAGTGGTAGGGGGGAAGGGCCAGCCAGTGAGCAAGCCAGCACTGCCCCAATCACCCCGCCAGTTGCCTCCAAGGCAGGTGACAGTGGGGCCTCCATTGTCCTGCTGATCATCCTGCAGATCTGCCTGATCACTGGCCAGGCCTAAAGACCCTACCTATGCATGAATTTCGTGCACTGGGCGTCTAGTTCTATCATAACAGGGGTTGACATCCATTTGAAACTTGAAATCCAAATGGATCTACAGTGTTGAATGAAAGGCTAGGAATTGTAGAAATTGGACTATAGCTAGGACTCTTTTTGAATTAGTGTACAAAGACTAAAATGGAGACAGTAAAGCCATAACAGAACTATCAGCCTAAGAAGGCTAAAAGGAACAAAGGCAGAAATCAATTATACTTATCCAAGGTCCAAACTGAGTTAAAATGCAGAAGAGCCAGGCATTAAATGGGAAGAAATATCTATGAATAAAAACAACCCAGTAATGGAGAATGTCTGGGGCAAGAACTCTCAGCACACTATCAGCATGGTTGATAAGAGCAGAGTTGGAAAACAGATTTTGGAGAGAAATTTTCCCAAACTGCAGAATCTTGGTTTGGGATTCATTTTGTTAAGAGAGATAATGGGTTTCTTTACCAGGGTAAATGACAGGCTCTTCGCAGGCTTCCTGATAAGTCAAAGTTTAAGGTTCAGCTCTAATAGAGATATTAATTCAGCTGTAAGAATTTTTTTAAAGGCTGAAGCCAGAAATTTTTAGCATATTATTATAATTCTGTCTGTATTTTCAGTACTATTTTTCTTGTATCTTTTCATAGGTACATTGGTCAACCTGAGACATAATACTACTGTACAATCCTCATTGACTTGCTTGTTCATCTTCAAACACTGGGTAGCCACACTATATTTGATGGTTCTTCCTAACAGGGAGATATTGTTATTGATCTTACTTGATCTTCCAGTAAGGTTAAAGGGCCCACATTGATTGTGGTGAATATAACTTTAGCCCTCTTCCAGAGATAAGACTGTGATAACTGGCTAATTCTACCCTCAAAGTATATGCCAACCCATGGAGACATAATGCTGGATGTGTCAAAAACTCTCAGGTCTAGCAGAAAGGATTTTGGCACACTGAACTAATATCTATGAAGATCTTTTTCTATGGTTTCTATTATGCACAGAGAAGAAAACACCCCATTAAATGCCTTTGCTTCTATGTCTCTGGCTCTATTTTTGTTCATTTGTTTATGTTGTTCATTGAAATCCACAAATGAGTGAGATTATGTGATAGTTTTCTTTCTCCTTGTATGCATGCATATAAGCATAACCAATGGACACAGACACTAGGGGGCTGAGGGCATGTGCTGTGGGGTCTGTGTGGCCGGGGAGAGGGCAATGGGGATAAAAGGAGACATATGTAATACTACACATAAAACTTTAAACAATAAAGATTTTTTTTTAAAAAAAGCCTATTCTCTTCAAGTTATGGTCATCCCGTTTTCTATACACACCAGGTATTCTCTACTACATCACTGTGCATTTTCTAATGATTCACATAGAAAGATTGAATTTTTCCTGAGAAATGTTAAGAAAATCCTAGCTCCTAGTGATACAATTTAAACAACAACCGAATAGAATGGAAAGCATTAATTTCCTTAGATGTGCCTCATAGTGAGTGACCTATACAGGTCTACAAGGAGAGAAAAGGGTCAATAGCTGCCTTTTCATGGAAATAATTTAAGGACACAAAAATGAGCTGTGTAACTATATTTTGCCAAAATATAAATGTGATAATTCACTCCCTTCTTCCTAGGTCATAAGGGAAAATATGAAACAAAACTTTTTAACTTGCCAAACTGTATTCTTTCTTTTTGGGGATTATTTGTTGTATAAATCCCTTTTTAGGTGGTTATTAGGAACATTCAAATGAGAGAAAACTAATCTAAAAGATCCCTGTCCACACACACATACAAATACCATCTAAGATACTCTTAGGGATTTTAAACTTGAAATTGTACACAGACTGTAGTCATATGTGTAAATGGAGAGAGATTGCAAACCAGGTCATTTTTTCATAGAAGTTCTTGGCCCAAGAAATGTTCACAACTACTGCCTTCACTGTTTATGCACCTACTAGAGGCCCAGTGCATGAAAATTTATGCACTGGAGGGGGTGTCCCTCAGCCCAGTCTGCCCCCTGTCACAGTCAGGGAGCCTTCAGGAGCGGGAGGCAACCTGGCGATCAGGGGAAGGCAAAGCACCATCACACCTTTGGTGCTGCCACTGCCAGCAGCGCAAGCCTTGGCCGGCCCTGGTTACCTGAGCCTCAGGCGGACCTGGGTGGCTGGGAAGCTGCCATCTGAGGCTTGCCTGTACCTTGGCCCATCCCTGGGTGGCTGGGCAGCCAACATTCAAGATTTGCCTGCGCCTCGAGCCGGCTCTGAGCAGCTGGGGAGCTGAGGGGACTGGGGGACTCCGGAGGCATGTGCCTGCAGCCCCAACAGGGCTGAGGGAACTGGGCACCCCGTCATCTTGTGGCTGTGGGCGCCGCCATCTTTGAGGGTGGAGCAGTCAATTAGCATATTCCCTCCTTATTGGCTGTTGGCGCCGCCATCTTTGCGACAGTGTGAGAGTCAATTAGCATGTTCCCTCCTTATTAGATAGAATTCCATCCTTTCCCAGTCTGGATTCCTGTCAGTGAATGAAGCAGTGAGGCACAAGTACATGAGAACTTTCTGTGTGTTGCTATTGTGTGAGGTAGGTTTGTTCTAATTATTAGTTCAGGCAAGCATGCCGAAAAATCTTGCTTATTGTAATGAATTCAAGTTTAATTGGTGGTGAAAAAATTATCGACCTGCATCTTCTGAAACTCCAAATTAAAAGCAATTCACTCAGTTTCTCTTCATAAATTTACTTCCTTGAGGAATTCTTTTTATAGCAAAATATCCAGCTGAGTCCCCAATCAGGAAAGGCTGACTTCTCAAGAGGTCCAGTAAAATCTCCTTGATGCTTAGCTCTTACAGAGTTTGTTAAAAACAAACCTCAAGTGCATCATATGCCAACTTAAATGAAGTGGCATTTATGTTTTACACTACTCTGGATATGTCTCAACAACAAACAAACCACGTGCTCAATCATTTTTCTTTCAGTAGTCATCTGTTAGGTACCTATTATATGCAGACAATGTTAACCACTGCTGATTCTATGGTGAGCAAATGAATATGACCTTCCCCAAACTTCCCCATCTAGGAGAAATTCAATAGAAACATTATTATATACACTAAAATCAGGCCGGACTAAAAGTTTTAGGCATTTGGGTAAAAAAAATTACAGATAAATGCTTGGATATGTACCCTCTGAACAAGAGATTCTTAAAGTTCTGAGGGCACAAGAATCACAAGATAAATTGTTTGCGATGCATGGTTTTGAACCCACTCTTAGGGCTTCTGATTCATTAAGTTTGGTATGAGGCAATAATCTCTATATTTGCAAGCATTCGAAGTGATTCTAATGCACTCGTCTATGAATTCAATTTAGAAACATAAACTATCCCATAGATTCCGTCACTGCCAAAGGCTATAAAATTCTCAGTATCTTCCACTGTAGCTCTCTTTCTTCAAAGTGAAAATTTTGAACTCTAAGTTTTTTCTGAGAGTGGAGGAGTGGTATAGGGAGCTAGAAAAGACAACCAAAGAACTTGTATGCATATATGCATATCCCATGGACACAGACAATAGGGTGGTGAAGGTCTGGGGAGGGGGCGGGCCAGAAGGGGTCAATGAGGGGTAACAGGGAGCATCTGTAATACTTTCAACAATAAAATCTTTTTTAAAAAGAAAAGAAAAGGCAACAATCCCAACTGTATAAGCAGAATAGCCAGCAAGTTCACAACTTTCCTTGAACCTATTAGAATGCAAAGCATGCAGAAGACAAAATTGACCCAAAGTCAAAAGAGAGGCAGACACCTGCTGGAAGAGACAGAGCACTGATCGGGACAAGGTGTATCCTCAGGCCACTAAGAGTTCAGTTAAAGTGATCGGCAAAAAAGTGGAAGTCTTTGAGTGAAAGCCTCTGCAGCTTCAAGTAT
>NW_006291728.1:1213502-1214059 GCF_000327345.1 Myotis davidii | reverse complement strand
TATGTGCAGACATACCTGTCCTGAGAAAGACCCCTGGTGGTAAATAAATGGGGAAAGGGCATAATAGCAGCCACTGAAGGAAAGGTAAAAAACCCCATGGCATCTTTCTCTCCATCTGCTTTAAGGAGCAAAAGCCTTAATCTTCATGCAGTAGTGGTAAAGAGAGGCAACAGATACTGTTGCCTTTGGGGCCCCAGGCAACTAGAGGAAAGGAAATGGGGTGAAAACATTCATTTCTTGCCCTGGCTGGTGTGGCAAGGTTGGTTGGAGCGTCGTCTTATACACTGAAAGGTCTCGGATTTGATTCCCAGTTAGGGCACAAATCCAGGTTTCAAGTTCAATACCTTTGGGGTGCACACAGGAGGCAACTGATAGACACATCCATGCTTCCTTCTCTCCCTCTCCTGTCCTCTCTCTCTCAAATCAATAAAAACATATTCTCGGGTGCCGGGAGCCGGTCCAAGGTCACCTCTCCGAGAAAGATTGTTTCCCCAGGTAGGGATTTTCCCCTGAAGTTAGGGAGGGAATAAAACCTCTTAACCCCTTCCCCAGCAGAA
>NW_006291728.1:1200031-1213220 GCF_000327345.1 Myotis davidii | reverse complement strand
CCCTTGGACCTGCTGGGGTTGGACCCCAGCACTCGGGTGAGGATTTAAACAAACAAACAAAAACCACAACAAATAATTATCTACCACTGGTGTGAATGTGAAATGGATAGATACTAGGTTTAGAATTATAGCCTTAGGAGAGGCAGGCATATTTTAAAAAGTTACACCCCTAGACATAGAGACTTGTTTCCAGCCTAAGACTGAAATGTAACCAGAATATTAAAGAACATCCCCCAATCCCTACTGTGAGATTAAAAAGGGTGAAGCTACTCATAATTTGCAAAAGAGAGACCCTTTCTAAAGCACAAAGGAAAGACCAAAAGCTGAGGATGGAGCCTATACAAATAAAATCATTAAGCCGAACAAGGCCCTAAATGCAAGATATTACTTGGAGTTAAAGCCTGTGTACAGTGAGAGTAACCATAGCAATAAACCTCAAACCCAGCCCGACACTTAATTAGTATTAACTCAAACCATTGGACTGGAAGCTTGGCAAGAAGAAAAGCTTGCACACATTTCCAGTAATAAAATTTATTTACCTCAGTTTTGACTGTCTTACACAAGGTGTTTGACATTCAAAAAAATACAAAGCATAAGAAATGGCAAGAAAATACAACACAGTTCTATGAGACAAGAAAAAATTATAATCAGACCTAGGTAACTGACAGGGAGTCTAAAATAAGTATGATTAATATATTAAAGACTCTAATAGAAAATGTAGAAAACATGTAAACAGATGGGTAATTTTAGCAGAGGGATGGAAACTATAAAGAATAAAATACTAGAAATGAAAAGCACTGTAACAGAGATAAAGAATATTTTCAATGGACTTATCTGCAGATTTGACAATGTCCAAGGAATAAATCAGTGAAATTGAAGGTAGGTCTATGGAAAGGAAAAGAAGAAAAAGAGTGAGAAAAGCAAAACCAAGCATCCACAGCTGAGGGATTCTATCCCCCAAAAATCTAACATGCAAATAATTGGAATCCCAGAAGGTAGGGGAAAAATGGAGCAGAAGAAATATTTGAAAAAATAATCACCAAGAATTTTCTAATATTAATGAAAGACGTCACACCACATGTCCAAGAAGCTCAGAAACACCAAAGTAAAAGTGCCAAAAAAGAAAAAGAAAAAAACATCTAAGTGTATCAAATTCAAACTGCTAGAAACAAAATGACAGATTGTCTTTGGAGCTTGCCAAATGGCAGACTTTGGGTAAGATCTGCTTTTGAGTATCTTTGGCCCCTCCCAAAAATATTTCCGTCTATTCCTCAAAACCTGTAAATATGTTACCTTAGAAGGCAAACGTGATTTCAGACATGATTAAGTTAGGAATTTTGAGAATGGGAGATGATTTTAGATTATCTGTGTGGACTCTAAAGCCAATTGTGAGATCTTTATGAGTGAAAGGGGGAGGCAGGAGGGTCAGAGTCAGATAAAAACTTTAAGATGCTACACTGCTGGCTTTGAAGACGGGGGAAAGGGCCATGAGCTAAGGAATGCTGGCCATCTCTTGAAGCTGGAAAAAGAAATAGGAAGGATTCTCCCGTAGAGCTGCCAGAAGTCCTGCTGGCACTTTGATTTTAGTCCTGTGTAAACCCTGTATTCTTTACTACACAAACATTATTGGCTTGGAAAAGTCATCTCAGAATTAATTAAAATAATCTCACATCCTAATGTAACCCCTGCCCAAATTTTAATCTCTCTTACAAACTCTATTTAAGCCTCATCTCCTTCAGGAGGTCTTCTTCAGTCTTCTCTAATATTTTTTGAAATTAATAAGATAAAGTTTAACATTAAGTCATATTTTAAAAAATATTTATGCACCAAAAGTATCAATGATCAAGGGCTGACATTTTAGTTTTGCTGAATTTCCAGGCAAAGGCAGCACCATTATCTGCTGTTTTCCTTCCTGGAAATAGAATTGCTGGACTTTTTCCTTTAAAGTTGCTGGGGGAAAAAGAAATTGCCTTCTCAGTATGATGTCACAAACAATGTAATTAGAACACACTTCCTTGCGAGGCCTATATTTGGTTGTAACATTTTTTCAGGCAGAAACTAGTTATGCAATGTTTAACTTATTACACATATAAATGCCTAGAACTGCTAGTCCTAGAGAAGTAAGGGGCTGAAAGTCTAGAGTGTGGTGGGAAGATTGGAGCCATTTTAACACTCAGTACCAAGAACAAAAATGAAAAATAGCTAATAAGAAATATAGGTCTTCCTACCTTTAATGCAATTATAACCTCATGATAATCATAATAGAGCTACTAGCCTCCACATTGCATTTACAACCAAAAAATGGATGTCATGATTGGCCATTCTTTTTCTCACTTGTAACAAGTGGAATCTACAAACTTTATCCAAATAGTTTATTAAATTATTTCATTTATCACAAGGACAAGTCATTTTTTTTTCTTTATCCAATAGTGCAGTTTAGTTTAGTAATTTGTGGAAACACTACACTATGCCTATCAAATAATAACAGTTTATTTTTTAGAACAATATGTTTTCTTACTACCAAAGGAGTAGTAATGAGTGGGGCACAGAGAATCACATGATTTGCAATGAGAAGATATTTATTTATTAAATGTGATTTTATTGTAAATTAATAATGACTCTCAAAATATGTTACTATATTCTCTTAATTCAAGAAGTTATTAACCACCCAGGAATGTTTGGAAATATGCAGTGTATTCTTCCACATTCGTTGGGAATTAATTCTGGCATTTAATGCCTTGGGACCAGAAATGCTAAATGTTCTGCAATGCACAATTTAATGTTATACAATGAAGAATTGTGCCCACACCATGACAGCAGATCCTCTTGAAAAACACGTTGCCATCACCCCTTTGTCCACAGCTCCAAAACTCTAATCAGACATTCTTTTCAAAGATAACAGAATTTATTATGCAAAGTTCTCTCCAGGACTGTGGGTGCGTATGGGGGGGGGGGAGCAGAATAAAAGTACAACCAAGGTTGAAAACCTAATTAAGGAATCATAAGGCAAATAATATCTCTGAAAAGGGACTGAGGAGAAAAGTCCCCAAAAGATAGGTTTCTCAGAGAAACAAAAATAGAGGCAAAAGTGTCGGTGGCTACAAAAGTTTTAAAACCTGTCATACCCCTTGAGGCACAATGGGTAGTATAAGTCGGCTAGAATTGACCACTATTAGCTGCCCACACAAACTAGAGTGATGGTGCTGGAAGAAAAATAAATTTGCGTAGCGTTCAATCTAGATTCTACGTCTCAAATTATTGTTTGATATTGGTTGCATATTTTCAATAATATACTGTATCATCTTTTTAATCTATATTAAAGTCTAATAGGGAGGTTATGTTTAAATGTGCACATTACTCTATGTGTGGCCTTTCTCCAAATATTAGCAGCTGCCTTAAAACTTGACATCTAGAATAGAAACAAACTATCTGGAAATAATGCATTTCAAATACTTTCACACACACACACACACACACACACACACACACACTTGCAGGGAGAGAAATAGCATCTTTGTTTTTCCAACCTTAAACCCCAAAGTAAAGAAACCTCAGGACATAACCAGGTCTCTGGCCAGCAGTTTTTTAGAGAGCCAAATCGTCCATATTTCTGCTAGAGGACAGCATGTTAGAAACCAAGTTCACTAAAGCTGCTCTTTCAGGAACATGATAGATTCCTACTTCTACTGCATAAATTTGCGTAAGTAAAAAGATAAAAAAATAAAAAACTCACATTTGTGTAATGTTATCATATAAGTTTTAATTCATACTAACATAAGTAGCTCTTTTGTTGATGAATTTGTCAGTGGAATAAAAATTGCTTCAAAAAATATAGAACCTTGAATTATTTTTATGCAAGAAAGTCAAAATTTGGAAGAAGATGACTTCATTAGGTGACTTTCTTCCTTTTTCATGTTTTTACCTAAAAGTGGTATTCAATCTCGGCAAAATTGAGTGCTCGAAATTCAGATAGAACACTTATAGTTTTACAAGCTTAAATAACTAAAATACAAATTCTTGGACTAGCATGAACTATCAGAAGTGAGGAGGGTCCCATAAAAGAGACATTCAGAAGGGGATTGCCAAATTCTGTGCATGAGATCTATGTATGAAAATAAACGATAAGACCAACATTGAGCTAGCAAGATATCGTAATCAAAACAAAAGAATTATAAAGTTGCTATTATAGATATGCTCCAGGTTAAAAAAAAAATAGGCCTATAAAGTGAAAAGATTGGAAGTATCAGCAAGAAAAATAACTAAATGAAATTTCTAGGACTTAAATATTTTAAATATTCAAATTCAAACTTGAAAACAATCTCTGATGGAATCAACATCAGATTATTGATGATGGAAGAAAGTGTCAGTCAATTTGAAAACAGCAATTTAAATTGTTCAACACAAAAAAATAAGAGGAAAATAAATTTTAAAAACCCTACTGGGTATCTTGGGATAGTGTGGGACAATACCAAATGGTTAAACATACACATAATTGGAGATTTAGAAGGAGAGAAGAAATTTGAGGATAAAATATTTGAAAATATGTATTTCCAAAATTTAGTGAAAGACACAGATTTAAGAATCTCAGTGAACTCCAAGTAGAAAATATGCTAAGAAAAACACACCTGAGCCCCGCAGACATGGCTAAGTGATTGATCATCGACCTATGAACCAGGCGGTTATGGTTGGATTCCCAGTCAGGGCACATGTCAGGGTTGCGGGCTCAGTCCCCAGTGGGGGTGGGAGGGGGCGTGCAGAAGGCAGTTGATCAATGACTCTCTCTCATCAATGATGTTTCTCTCCCACTCTCCCTCTCCATTCCTCTATCTGAAATCAATAAAAACATATTTAGAAAAAAATGATATTCAAAACATACGGCAGAATGAAGAGCACCCAAAATGGAAAATGTGTAGGTAAATATGAAAGAATTATTTCCTTAAAATACATATGATAATTTAAAGCATAACTTCATACAACATCTTATTGTGAGTTTTATAACTTATTTAAGTATAAGTCACAAAACAGGGCTTGTCAAACTATAGCCAATGGGCTAAACCCATCTTTAGACATATTTTGGTATAGCCTATGAGGTAAGAATAGTTTCTACATTTACATTTTTAAGTGTTAAAAATAGAATATTTCATGACACATGACAATTGTGTAAAATTCAAATTTTAGTGTCCACATGTAAAATTTTGTTGGAACACAGTAACACTCATTTGTTTACATATTGTCTATGGCTTTTGATTAATACCTCACATTATACGCAAAAATTAACCAAAAATGGATTATAGAACCTAAAATGTTTTTTTAGAACATTAGAATGTCGTTGTGGTTCACAAAGATTGGTCAAATAAAGCACAGAAATAATCATAATAGAAAATGGGCTTTACCAAAATTTTAAAACTTCCATGTTTCAGTAGGTAATATTTAAAAAATAAAAAAGCAAGCTAGAGACTAGAAAAAAGCAAATAAAAAAACTAGGTTATTTGCATGACATGTATCTGGCGCAAAATGTATATACAAAATATATAAAAGAGCTCTTACAACCCAAAGAGATATATCAGTTTTCTATTATTGCTATAGTAAATATCTACTAATTCAGTGGCATAAAACAATATGTATTTATTATCTTACAGTTCTGGAGGTCAGAAGTTATAAAATGTCAGCAGGGCTACATTCCTTCGGGAGGCTATAGCAGAGAATCTGTTTCTGTGCCTTTTCCAGCTGGTTTGAGGCCACATGAATTCCTTGTCTCATGGCACTTTCTCTACCATTAGGCCAACAACAGCTTAGCATCTTCCATTTTCACTTCTTGTCTCTCTGTCTCTCTCTGCTTTCCTGTGGTCACATATCCTTCCCTGAATCTGATCCTCCCGCCTTCCTATGATAAGTATCCTTATGATAAGATTTGTCTCCCGGGAATAATGTAGAACAATCTTCCCATCTCATGGTCTTTAATTTTAAAACATATGCAAAGTGCCTTTTACTGCATAAGGTGCACACACGTTTTGGAAATTAGGATGTAGACATCTTGGGAGGCTTGCATTATTCTGTCTCCCATAAACGACAACCAGCCCAATATTTTAAAGGGCAATTATTTGAACAGACACCTTACCAATAAAAATGTAGGCATGAATGGCCAATGAGCACATGAAAAGATGGTAAATCTTTACTTGCTAGGAAAATTCAAAACAAAACCACAATGAATTACCATCATTCACACAGGAGAGTGGATAAATGTTTAGAGTCTGAAATTAAACACAAAGATGTGGCGAGGTTGTATATCAAATGGAATCCTCACTCGTTGCTGATAGAATGTAAAATGGTTGAGCCATTTTGGAAAATTCTTACTATATGATTCATACACTCTGATACTATTTAGCAATAAAAGAAACAAACCACCAATAAGTGTAATATTGAATAGTTAGTAGTCTCAAAAACATTATACTGAATGAAAATATTAGATCATGTTTTGAATATGAAGTTTTAGAAGGAGCAAAATTATTCTATAGTGATGCAAATCATATCATATGTTACCTGTTTAGAGGTGGGGACGATTGAAAAGGGCTATGGTTGTTTTAGTGTTTACTATGGTTTAGTGTTTACACAAGTGTATATATTTATCAAAATATATTTACTGACACAATTAAAATAGATGAATTAATTTATATTCTAGTTATACTTCAATAAAGTTGAAAACCATAAAGGAGAAGCAACAAAGAACAAGAAATGAATATAACTGAAAGTAAAGGACAATTTATTAACTTGGGTTTAACTAGAATTTACTCAGTATATATGCAATATTGAGTATTTCATAATGTCATGTACATACCATGTGTCAGACATGTTCTAGTGCTGAATATACAGGGGGAGTATAGCCCTAACTCTCATGTATCTGTGGGAAACAATAGATTACAAACATCTAAATATAACAATATCAGAGAGCGATAGCACTATGAAGAAAATGAAATAAGGCTATAAAATAAGGAGGCACCACATTTAATAGTTAACTCTACTGGCTCTGGAGCCATACTGCTTATGTTCAAATCTTGAACTAAATTCCAACTCTGCTACTTAGGCAGACCACTGAAATATTCTCTTCCTCAGTTTCTACATCTGTAAAATTAGAATAATAATAGTAGCTTACAAGATGGTTATAAATATTAAATAAGCAATATTTTAATGGTTTAGAATAGTATCTAGAATATAGCATGCATGAATTTAAAAGTAGTTATTGTTGTGATTATTATTATTATCATTGTTATTACATTGTTACTCCTGAGGTATGATTATCTAAACTGGAGCTATACATGTCTGAGGTAAACAAAAATGAATGAAGGAGAGAAGTTACATTTTTATAAAAGAGGACAGTGGCCTTCTTTATTTGGCTACAATCTTTTCCCTATTTCTTCCACTGAATCACTTCCTTTGTTTATGCTCATTTTTAAGCTTTCCTTTTCAGCATTCTTTTTATGACTGAGTCGCACTGTGAATTTGAGTTGTAATATGCTATATTTGGTAGTGCTAGTATAAAAATAAATTGAATTGTTTTGTTTTCCATTTAAGTCTAAATTTAGATAAACAGTTTTTCTTGATGTTCCAAATATATGTTAAGCATAAAAACTACATTAGTCTTACATTCATAATTAGTACCTGATTTTTAAAGTAACTATGACATGGTAAGAAGATATGCTTCTATTTGAATCTTTTTAAAAATCATTCCTATATTTAGTTTTGAGAAAATTAGTCTACATTCAAATATAATAAGCTGAGTATGCTTTTAAAGGAACAAAAGATCATAACCCTTATGATAACCGTTTGATTTTATAGTCTACCAAATCAACTGTTTCAAACCAGTCTCTTGTGAATGTATATAAACAAAATTTTATATTTCAGTAGATAATTTTTCATTGATTTGCCTGGAGTAAAACTAAATGCTCAGCTAAAAAGATGATGGAAAATTCATTTAAGCTATAAAACCTAACAAGTTTACATTCATTTAGAAGAATGACCTTAAGAAATTATTGAAATTGTTGAAAACTTAATGCTTTGTTTAATTTGATAATATATTGATGTTGCTTTTTGCTGCTCTACCCTTTTTAAGTAGTGAGATAACAAAAGAGAAGGAATTTGCTAAATCATCATTACAAACAAAAAGTAGAAGTTTCTGTTTTTATAATCTTCTATTTCAGCGCATTCTGTTTTCTTAACAGTCTTTCCAAATAATCATACATTTTGTTAGTGAGTGTAAAATAATGAAACTTCATTTGCAAACCATTTAAATCAAGGCCTCATTAAGCATATGAACTTTAATTGTTCTCTGCATGAAGAGGAAGACATTACATTCCAAAGTAGCTTGTCCCCTCCTAATCCAACTAATACTATCACCTAAAAATTGAATTAGCATTGCCTGAAGAAACAACCCTAAATATATAGGAAAATGCCAATCTCTAAAATAACCAGTTGCCATAGCAAAAAGAACTTTTGTAGATTAAAATCAATACCTTGAACTGCAACAAGAAATGAATAACTAGTCAATGCAAAAAGTCAAAAACAAAGGTAGAGTTAATACCTCTAAAAATCTTTAAACGAACATTGAATTAGTTTTGCAATTTAGCTATACATAAACAAGTTTACATTAAACAGTTCCAAATTATAATTTCAGATCTTCAGTCTAAATATTACAGTATTTTCTTATCATTGTTCTCTTTGTAAATCATTGCAAGAATATGTATTATTACTCATTGGTTCCATCCTAGAGCTTGATGTAGTGTATTGGTAACATCCTAGGTGCTTAATCAATTCTTATTATTTTCTATCTGGTAATATTTCATTTATTGGGCTTTTTATTTGGTAAGGCATGATTCACTCTGCTATGGCAGCTAACATAATGTAAAAGGACATTATTCAAGCAACTACTAGAACCAGAAAAGTTAGTGCTTGTTTCTGCATTCTACAGAACTGTGCTCTTATGTCCCAATCAATTTAATTTTATAATTATGGTGATTTGTCTAATGCTCAGCAGAAGCTGTATTTGATAACCACCATGGACAGAACAGAAAGCACCATTGGATTCTGTTACATAAGTGTATAATTGAGTAAGCTAAATTCACAGCTCAAAAAATGTTAGCCATGGTAGTGGATATGTGTGTATGCAGTGTCAAGCAATAAAAAAAGAGATCTATGATTCACAATAGTTAAAAAAGTTTTGCTTATTAAAAATGTGTTTTATGTCCTAAGCAAGCTTGTAATTTAAACAATTTAAACACAATTTTCATAGTCACTTGTAATTCCTCCTATAATAGTTTACCTGTTCAATAGAACTTGTAGTACTTTGCAACAGTAAAGTCTTATTCACAGTTACATTCTCCTTTCTTGACATTATCTCTTAATTCTATTAAACAATCAACACATAAACCCTTTCTCAGTGATTTTCTTGTTCTAAATTAAATGAACAGTAGTTTCTGTTTGTTTGTTTTGTGTGTTTTTTCCCAAGAAAAAAGAAAAATGCTAATGTAGAGCATCAAAACGTGTAACCCCATGTTAAGTAATTAAAGTTACAGCTCACAGTTTGGATCAATCAGCTGTAAATAGTTGTATTTTGCAGAAATCAATTAGTACATCTTTAGTGGGTTAATCATTTTACATTTTATTTTCATATCAATAACACCAACGTAACCTTTTAGCAAAATTTATAGGTATTTACCAACTAACTAAAACTAAATTTAAAAGGTAGGTTGATAAATATTCTATTTATGAAATATAAATTCAAAGAGAAAAAATGCAGACAAAAATGGATCTTGATACTTCCTCTTTTTAAAATTGTGTTCCCTTACTTAAACATGCCATGTGACTGCATTTGCAATTAAATAATCCAGAAAAAGAAGTCAATGCCATCTATTTCTCTATTTATAGGCAATACAAAATAAAATATCCATACATGTTCAGGTTATCAACTATGAATAAATGATTAAACATTATACTTTGAGCTCTTTTATCTCAAAACATATTCATTTAAGAGACATTTATCACTCTATAGAATGCTTGAGACACAAAGCTGACTAAGGTTTGTACCTCAGAAATTCTACAATATAGTGTGAGGATACAACATAGAACTAAATATATGCTGTGTGATAAGTACTATAAGAAAGACATGACAAATTGCTGTGGTAGAACTAAAAATGGAAGAAATACTGCAGACAAATCTGGAAAGGCTCCATTGAGGACATGATATAAACTCAATCTTGAGACAAGTAGGATTTTTTCTTGGTTAGAAAGAGAAGAAAGGGCATTTTATACAAGTCCAATGGCATAAAAATATAAAAGGAAGGGAATATTCAAAGAAGTTCATTCCAGCTGGAACTTAATTTGCATAACAGGAAAAGTGAGAGGTTTTGAGGAAGGAAATCCTATATAATAAAAGGGTAATATGCAAATTGACCCTAACAGTGGAACGACCAGGAACGACTGATAGCTATGACTGATTGCTATGACTACCAGGGGGCACATGCTCAATTCAGGAGCTGCCCCCTGGTCATCAGTGCGCTCCCACAGAAGGAGCTCCGCTCAGCCACAAGCCAGGCTGACAGCTACAAGTGCAGCGGTGGTGGCAGGAGCCTCTCCCATCTCCTCCTCAGCTTTAAGGATGTCCAACTGCAACTTAGGCCTGCTGTTCACAGGGAGTGGGCCTAAGCCATCAGTTGGACATCCCCCAAGGGCTCCTGGGCTGCCAGAGGGATGTCTGACTGCCAACTTAGGGCCGATTCCCTGGGGAGTGGGCCTAAGCCAGCAAGTGGACATCCCCGAAGGGGTCCCAGACTGAGAGAGTGCACAGGCTGGGCTGAAGGACTCCTTCAAGTGCATAGATTTTCATGCACCGGGCCTCTAGTAAGGCTATAGTAAAGTTGGCATTGTTCACATTGTGAAGGACTATGTATGCTACACAAAAGAGTTTATAGTATATACAGTAGGCAGTTGGTGGTCATTGCCATGAGAGTTATTAAGTAGATGAGTTATGGGATCATAATTGTTTAGAAAGATAACTTTGTTATCAGTGTAAAGAATTTCTTGGTGGCATTATTGAGACAAGAGTCAGGGAACCCTCTATGAATTTGATAAGAGATAAAATAAGGCCGAAACCGGTTTGGCTCAGTGGACTGAGCGTTGGCCTGCGGACTGAAAGGTCCCAGGTTTGATTCCAGTGAAGGGCATGTACCTGGGTTGCGGGCACATCCCCAGTAAGGGATGTGCAGGAGGCCGCTGATCGATGTCTCTCTCTCATCGATGTTTCTAACTTTCTATCTCTCTCCCTTCCTCTCTGTAAAAAATCAATAAAATATATTTAAAAAAAAAAGAGATAAAATAAGATTGTGATAATGGAAATGGAATATGGGTTGAAGCCTCGTGATTTACATTATAGATAGATTAAAATGCATCAGAAAACAGCTTAGATGTAGGGGTCAAAAGAAATAAGGAGTATAAGACTAAGACAACATTTTAAGCTAGAACAACTTAATAGAAAGCTGTAAAGTTTATAATTGTAAAAGGAAGCTAAAGGAGGTTAAGGAAGGGAAGTATAAGTGATAGTCTTTTGGTCATATCCTAATTGGAAGTATTTCAGAGACATTTAAAATAGGGCATTAAAAACATACAGCAGGAACTCAGAATGAAATTGGGAGGTGTGGATTTTGCAGTCATAAATTACCTAAAGCTTATGTGATTATATGCATTACCTATGGACACAGACAATAGGGTGGTGAAGGCCTGGTGCGGGGTGGGAACCAGGTGGAAGGGGTGTTTGAGGAGACAAGGCTCTCTTCCATGTCCCAGTGAGCCACAGCAGCCCAGCCTGGGTTCTCCCATTGCTTCTTCTATGCCCTTTCTTGTTTCACTGTCCTAAGTGTGTTTTTGCTGCAGAATACTCTCAACAATAAGAATTTATAAATAAATAAATAAATAAATAAATAAATAAATAAATAAATAAACAAACAAACAAATTACCTAAAAATTATGACTTTCTAATGGCTACTAGAATCCTTACTTTCCTTGTGAATTGTATTTTTTGGCACGTAAATATGTCAAATGTTTTAGGTAAAACTGTTTTCTGAGTTTATAAAATGGAATTATAGAACATTAGAGGCCCGGTGCATGAATTCGTGCATGGTTGGGTCCCTCAGCCTAACCAGCAATCAGGGCCATTAGGCAGGGGCCAGCCGGTTGGGAGGAGTTACCGTGGGAGGCTGGCCAGTGAAGGAGGTGCCATAGGAGGTTGGCTGTGGGAGAGCACTGACAACCAGAGGGCAGCTCATACATTGAGGATCTACCCCTTGGTGGTCAGTGCACATCATAGTGACTGGTCGACAGATCATTCTGGTGGTTCTGGTTGCTTAGCTTTTATATATAGAGAGAGATAATGACATATGTACCAATGGCAATTTCCTGCATTTTTTAATGTTTGCTGAGAACTTTTTAAAAATATGTGTTGGTTTTTTTATTGATTTAAGAGAGAAGAAAGGAGAGGGAGAGAGGGATAGAAACATCAATGATAAGAGAGAATCACTGATCGGCTGCCTTGCACTCCCCCTACTGGAGATCGAGCCCACAACTGGGGTGTGTGCCTTGACTGGGAAATGAATCATGACCTCCTGGTTCATGGGTTGATGCTCAACCATTGAGCAACACCGTCCAGACAGAGAATGTTGTTGTTTTTCATCAATAATTGATATTGAATTTTGTCAAATGTTTTTCTGCATCTATTGAAATGATCATATAATTTTATCCTTAATTTTGTTAATGTAGTGTATGACACTGATTGGTTTTCAGATGTTAAATCATCTTTGCATCCCTAGAATATTTCCATTTGATCATGGGGTATGATCCCTTTAATGTATTATTGAATCAGTTTGCTAATATACTGCGGGAAGCCGGTCCATCCTTGCTGCTTGACACAGTCGCTGCAGGAAAGAAACATCTGCACAGCATATGTTTCAAGGGACCTGGCGTATATAGCATACTGTTCTTAAGGAAAGAAACATCTGCACAGCATATGTTTCAAGGGACCTGGCGTATATAGCATACTGTTCTTAATATGTTTGCTCCCCTTAGCGCTGTATGTTTTAACCAAGGTCGCCTCTCCGAGAAAGGTTGTTTCCCCAGGGAATTTTTCTTCCCTCGAGTAAGGGATTAA
>NW_006291728.1:1193892-1198818 GCF_000327345.1 Myotis davidii | reverse complement strand
CACAGAACTTAGAAGACAGAACCTACACAGAACCTAGAGACAGAAGAACTTCGCTGGAGAGAACATGGCAAAAGATCCTGGACAGAACCTGGCTACAGAACTTGGTTGGAGAACCTAGACAGAACCTGGCTGAAGAACCCGGCTACAGAACCTGGCGACCAAACCTGGCTGGAGAACCTAACCCGAACCTGGCTGGAGAACCTAGCGAGAGAACATGGCCACAGAACCTGGCTGGAGATCCTAAGCAGAACTTCTCTGGAGATCCAGACCAGAACTTTGATAGGATTCACCAGTGAAGCTATCTGATCCTGGGCTTTCTGTTAGGGTTCAACCTCCTTACTAGTAATTGGTATGTTCAGATTTTCTATTTCTTCATGATCCAGTCTTGGTAGATAATAAGAGACTTCGATGCCCCAATTTCATCAATGAATAAATCATCCAGACAAAATCAATATGAAAACATTGAACTTGAACTACATATCAAATAAGATGAAATTAACAGATAGGCACAGAACATTCTATCCCAAAGCAGCTGAATATGCCTTCTTCTCCAGCACACACAGGACATTTTTTGAGATAGATCATAAGCTACAAAACAAGTCAATACATTGAAGTTAAAATCATATCAAGCTTGTTTTCCAGCCACAATGGTATGAACATTTTGTATGCCATAAGTGTGGTATAGACACAAGCGGCGGACCTTCCCACACACCAAGCACGTCTATAGCTGCAAACTTCGCATATCAACTCTGGTACCCCAATTTTAAGATCAGACTTGTTAGTGACATCTCTGGGTTTGTAAAGAAAATTATGGTAACTTAAATTCGTAAATATTCCAGCACATATGGAAGAAATGGGGATGGTTTCCATATTGGACGCGTGGAGTTAACTGGTGAAAATAGTAATGCATTATAAGGGGGAAAAACACGAAAAAATCACAAATATGTGGAGATTAAACAACTTGCTACGAAACAACCAATGGGTTAAAGAGGAAATAAGAAGAGGAATAAAAATTATATTGAGACAAATAAAAATACAAGATGAAGCAAAAAAAAAATGGTGCTAAAAAAAAAGGTCATAGTGATTAATGCCTACACTAAAAATAAAAAGCTCAAATAAAAAACCTAACTTTATAGCTCAAGGAACTAGGATAAAAACAAAAAACAAAGACTAAAGTTAGCAGAAGAAAGAAAATAATAAAGATCAGGGCATAGAGAAATGAATTTGAAACAGGTAAAATAGAGAAAATCCAAGGAAAAAGACCCAATTACCAAAGCAAGTAAGTAAGAATCACAAACCTGAAAAAGCAAATGGTGTTACAGACAACTTCTGACAAAAATTAATTGAACAGATAATTTCATACTTAAATCAAATTTTTAGAGAAAAAGAAAAATTGGAGTGCTCTCTAGGTTCTTTTATGAAGATAGTATAGCCATGTCAACAGAACCAAAAAAGAGCAGTGTAACAAAGAAAATGTTCAGGCTAAACATACTAACGAACAGAGAGAGATAATCTTGAGCATCATATTAGCAAATTAAATCCAACAATGTATTATAAATAATGTCCAAATTGTTTTCTAAATGAATAAAAGAATAGCTCATCATCTAGTTAATAAGCCTGTATTATGTACTTGAAATTTGCTAAGAGAGTAGACTTTAATTGCTCTCACAAAAGAAAAATTGTGGTAACTATATGAGCTAATAATGTCAATTTGGTTGTGGTAATCATTTCACCACTTAGATATATTTCAAAACATCACATTGTATGCCATTGGTATATGCAATTTTTAATTGTCAATTATACATCCATAAAGTTAGGAAAAATTCTCGGTATATAATTTGAAAGCAATTTGACATTAAGTATTTGGATAACAAGTCTGATCTTTCTGTAGTTAGTTATGATTTCCATTAATAATATTCTGGCACTGTTTCCACTCTTATTCTTCTGTCTATGTGCATTTTCTTCCAATTTTTACAATTTAATTGTAAACGTATGATATAAATATATAATTTTGTGGCCTGTTTTTGTAAATTTATGTATAAATATTTTTATGTTGGTGCAGTCTGATATTGTGGCTAATATCCAATTCAGTGTATTTGCTATACCTTTGTGCATGTGCATATTATGAACATTAGGTACATTTCACTTTTTTGAAAGGAAAGTTTGAAGTTATAGGTGGTGTTATAAATATATTAAATAACAATTAAAAATAAAAAACTCATGAACATCTTTATTTTTTAATAAATCTTTATTGTTGAAAGTATTATATATGTCCCTTTCCCCCCATTGCCCTCTCCCACCCCACTATCCCCCAAGCCTTCACCACCCACTGTCTGTGTCCTTGAGTTATGCATACATGCATATGAGTTAAATGCAGGAAAGTAATTTAATAAAACATAATTATTTCTGATAAAAGAAAGAATCTTAATTTATGGGTAGAAGAGGGTTTTTAAAAATATAAGAGAGGGATGCCCTGACCGGTTTGTATATATACATATATATACATATATATATACATTAGAGGGCTTCTTCCAAAAACTTAGAGCTAACATAGTAATGTGAAATCTTAAAAGCATTTCTCTTAAAATCAAAGAACAAAACTAATCATATTTTTAGATATTGCTTTAGTGGTTCTGGCTACTGAAATAAAAAAAAATTAAAGGAAACATAATCTGTGAAAAATAAAAATGGTAAAGGACCAAATTTTATTCTCATAAAACCTCAAAGAATCCACAAATTATTAGAATTAATAAGAAAATTTAGCAAAAAAAATTTGCCCTAGATGTGATTGTATACAAAAGATGTTTGATTTTTTTTATTTTAACAGATATTACAAAAATGCAATGTTTAAAAAGATAAAATTTAGCATTCTCCTTTTAACTCAAACCAGATTAAACCCTAGCCATTTTGGCTCAGTGGATAGAGCATGGACCTGTGAACTAAACGGCCCTGGGTTCGATTCCAATCAAGGGCATATGCCCGGGTTGTTGGGTCGACCCCCATTAGGGAGTGTGCAGGAGGCAGCCTATCAATGGTTCTCTCTCATCATTGATATTCCTCTCTCTCTCTCTCTCTCTCTCTCTCTCTCTCTCTCTCTCTCCCTTCCTCTCTTAAATCAATTTTAAAAAAAAACAGCTTGAGACACATCAGTTAGAAAAATTGGATAATACACAAATTTATGTGAGAGCCACTAAAGCATTGAGAACTACAGGGGCTAAGCTTCAGAAGAAGAGAAATTTGGAAAGGTGAGCTGAATTCAGCTGCTTTTCCACTGGGGACATTTGCCAATTCAGAACATAGGCAGAGGCTGAAAATCTGGGCTTAGCTTAGAAAGGAGCCACTGATGGAAAACTGAGAGATGAACCTACAACATGATCCAGCCATTCCAATCCTAGGTGATTATTTCAGAAAAATATAAATAAATGTATGTTCACACAAAAACTTGTACATGAATGTTCATCACAACGGTATTTGTAATAGCCTCAAACTGGAAACAAGCCAATTTCCTTCCACAGGTGAATAGTTAAACAAACTATGGTATATCCATACAATAGAATATTATTCTGCAATCAAAAAACAATCTATTGATACACACAACTTGAATGATATCAAGGGCATGTGTTGAGTGAAAGAAGCCAGATATAAAAGAAAATATACTCTATGTTTTTAATTACATAAAATATCTCAAAAATGCAAACTAATCATTATTGACTGAAAATAGGTCAGTTGTTTCCTGACAGAAACTAGGTCAGTTGTTTCCTGAAGGAAAGGATGAAATTACCAAAATGGAACAAGGGAAATTTCAGAGTGATTAATATGTTCATTGTCTTGATTGTGATCATTGAATGGAAGATATATATGTTAAAACTTATCAAAATGCATAATTGAACTATGTGCAATTTATTGTATGAATTTGTAAAGTCTGTGTACCCTGTCATTATTGTATGTAGTTTTCCATATAAATTATCACTGCCAAAATAGTTCTTTGTGTTTTCTTAGATCTTCTGTACCTTGTTGATTTTTTGACTGCCTGCTTTCTTAATTATTGATAGAGGTATGAATTAGCATATTTCCTCTTTATTAGATAGGATGTATATATATATGTGTGTGTGTATATATAACTACACTAATAAAAGACAAACATGCAAATTGGCCATACCTTTGCTACACCTTAAGCCATGCCCACCAGCCGATTAGAGCGACTGTATGCAAATTAACCCAACCAAGATGGCAGCAGGCAGCCACAGAGCTGGAGCAAGAAAGAGGCTTGGTTGCCCCAATGATGGAGGAAGCCAAGCTTCCCCACCTGCCACGGCCAAATCTGAGCTCCACTGAAGGGAACAAAGTTTCAATTATAGAAGGTAAATAAACCCCAGATACCTGCTTTCAGCCGGCCGTGGCCATGGAGCTGGAGCCCTGGGGTGAGCAGGAGTGGGTTATCCCCAGCAATAGAGGAGCCAAACTTCTCACCCGCCCTGGCTGGCTGTGAGCTCCTCTCAAGGCTACAAAGTTTCAATTATAGAAGGTAAATAAATCCCAGAATTAAAAAAAAGAAAAAAAGGAGAGGCTGGGAGCTTCTGTCACCAGGAGGACTTGGCCAGCCTGAAAACAGCCCTCAGCCTCTCACCCAGAATGGTCAAACCTCCATGGGGTGAGGGTCCCCACTGGGAGGGAGGGGCTTGACCAGTCTGCAAATAGTCATCAGCCCCTCACCTAGGCTGGCCAGGCACCCCAGTGGGGACCCACACCCTGAAGGGGGTGTGACCAGCTGCAAACAGCCATCATCACCTCATCCAAGCTGGCCAGGCACCCAAGCGGGACCACCACCCTGATCCGGGACACCCTTCAGGGCACACAGCTGGCCCCCACCCATGCACCAGGCCTCTATCCTATATAATAAAAGGGTAATATGCCTCCCAGCACTCA
>NW_006291728.1:1180197-1193766 GCF_000327345.1 Myotis davidii | reverse complement strand
TCACAATAGGAACACCTTCATCACCTCACATATTTACTATTGTTTGTGTGTGATGATAACATTTAATATCTATTTTCTTAGCAACTTTCAAATATATAACACAGCATTCTTCATTATAGTTAGTAGGCTGTACATGAGATCCACAAAATGTATTCATCCTAAAACTGGAAGTTACAAAAAGTAAGATTTCCAGATGTGCCCTTTCAGTGTCATGGTCTCCTCTGACGGGTCAATGCCAGGTCAAGGGGTCATTAGTCAATGTAGCTGGTCCTAAGGCATGGTGTCATTTGTCAGGTTTTGCTGCTTATCTGGGCCTGAAATACAACTGAGGCCTGGATGTTATCTTTAGAGGAAAAGGTCAGGGGCTCTAAACTGCCTGACCAGTGATATGAAAGGTTCAGGGACCAAACCACATAAGCAGTGATATGAAAGGGGAGGATGGGTTACCCTGGGGGCAAGGCTCTTGTTTTCCCAGTTTTGCCCCTTGCTAGGCATCTAGGGCTTTCTGCCCTGGGGAGGTTCTGTACCTGGCCCATTGTCCTTGCTCTGCTCATGTCTAACACAAACATACCATTTTATTTCTATATTACAGTGATATTTATTTGCCATGTATTTCAAGTATTTTGTAAGGACAAGCATTTTATAATTTTATGGCATTTTCACTTTTAATTGTTTCATTCACATCAAAGCAAAATTCCAATTATAGCTTTTAGCGGGAAAGTTGACAATTTTCTCTATTTGTTTTTATCAGTTATACAGAGTGGCCAGATTATTATGACTACCTGACATTTGTAGGCAAATTAGCTATAATTTCCCACTGAAGTTGCTAGAGGATCAGACCATTATAAATAGGGAAGGAGGTTGTTTACCACAACAGTGGAAGTGATTTTTTTCTGAAGATATGGGTAAACAATGAGATTTAACAGCCTTTGAATGTGGCTTCTATATTATGATGAGTGGCCAGATTATTATGACCACCTGACATTTGCAGGCAAATTAGCTGTACACTGCATCATATGGGATATGGAAACGACGGCCTGTTCGAACACCTTTGCTGTCTGCAGTTACCAAGATTAAACGTCTCCAATTCACATTCTGCTCATGTCTAACACAAACATACCATTTTATTTGGTATTCGACATTCGAGCATTGGAAAAAAGTCATGTGGTACGATGAATCACGTTTCCAGTTGCATCATGCAGATGGCAGAGTGAGAATTTGGCAGAAACATGAAAGCATGCACCCCACATGCATGATTACAACCCTTCAAGCTGGTGGGGGCAGCGTTATGGTTTAGGGCATGTTTCCCTGGCATGATTTGGGCCCTTTAATTCGTGTGGAACAATGTCTGAATAGCACAAAGTACCTAAGTATCATTGCTGATCAAGTTCATCCTATCATGCTGATGGCGTATCCCAATGGAGATGGCTTCTTCCAACAAGACAATGCACCATGCCACTGTGCTCGTATTGTGCAGGAGTGGTTTCAAGAACATGAGGGAGACTTTACGCTGCTTACGTGACCCCCATGATCACCAGATCTCAATCCAATTGAGCATCTGTGGGACGAAGTTAAAAGAGCCATCAGGCAGCTGGTTCCACAACCATCAAATCTCACAGAACTGGACAGTGCTATTCACCAGGCATGGTGTCAGATTCCTTGCATCACCTTTCAACATCTCGTGGAGTCAATGGCAAGAAGAATTGCCGCAGTATTGAAGGCAAAAGGTGGCCCAAAGAAGTACTGATGGGATGGTCATAAAAATCTGGCCACTCACGTTTATCACACATTCAAAGGCTGTTAAATCGAGTTGTTTACCCATATCTTCAGAAAAAAAATCACTTCTGCTGTCGTGGTAAACAACCTGCTTCCCTATTTATAATGGTCTGGCCCTCTAGCAACTTCAGCGGGAAATTATAGCTAATTTGCCTACAAACGTCAGGTGGTCATAATAATCTGGCCACTCAGTGTATATGTATATTAAGTGTCACCATAAGAATACCTGGTGACTAGTTTTAATACAAGCTCTTCTTAGATATGGGTCATTAAACATACATTGAAATAATGAACCTAATTGCAGAATTATAGTGATATAAATTTCTTAGGATTTCATATATTATGAATTTATGTTGGTGATAATTTTGAAATTAATTTGTTCAACAGAAAGAGATTCTGGTAATGCCAATGCATCTTCCTTCCCAAGCCCCTGTCACCGTTACTTTTGATGAAAAACTAGAAAATGAGAAGGTTACTATGAAATATTTTGTGTGTGAGGAGCATGCTAGTGAATAGTCAAAAGGCAAAATGTTTTAAGATGAGCTCAAATAAATGAGTAAATGACCAAGCTGAAGGATTTGAGTAACAAAGGCTCAGCTTCCATCCCTAGCATATTAATTCTCTGGTAAGGATTTAGTTATGTTAAGTTAATGTTAATTAAGACTCATATATGTCCTTTTAGCTTGATATCTCATTCTACTTCAATGATGGAGAAAGTAGTGGGATCAAAGGTATTGGATAATCATCCTGAAAAGCAAGCACATTTTTTTCATTTAAAAGTTTTTTTCACCCTAGCCAGTTTGGCACAGTGGATAGAGCGTCAGCCTGGGGACTGAAGGGTCCTGGGTTCGATTCTGTTCAAGGGCACATGCCTGGGTTGCAGGCTCTATCCCAGTAAGGGTCCTGCTGGGGGCAGTCAGTCAATTATTCTCTCTCATCATTGATGTTTCTCTCTCTCTCCCTCTTCCTTCCTCTCTGAAATCAATAAAAATATATTTGAAAAAATAAAAAATAAAAAAATAAAAGCTTTTTTCTCCTACACTCACTTTCGCCACCATGTGTCTAAAATGTATTTCATCAAAAAATACTGATCATATCATTAAAAGCTTAATTGATTCTGCTTCTCATTATATTAACATAAGTATATATATCATCTATGTATTAGGTGTACTATATATGCTGTTCTTCTCAACATATACCATTTATCTATATATAAAATTACATATTCATTCTATTTCTGTTAAAACTATTTCTTGAAATTTAAACCAAATCTTCCCATAGCAGTTACTTTTTTACAACAAAATAAACAATGTCATTGGTGAAAGGAATGTCAAGCTGCTTTTGAACTGACTAAACAGCAACTGATGTCCTCAAGGATTCTAGTGTATTATGACCCTGCCCTGCCAATCTGTTTAGCTACTGACGCTTCACCATATGGGGTCAGAGCAGTGATTTCTCACATAATGCCAAACGACCTAGAAAAGCCTTTAGCATTTGCTTTGTGAACGCTTACTGAAGAATTAGGCGCAGATGGGGAGGTCTTACCTTATATGCTTGCATTTGTTGCCATTAAATTACTGAATGTCACTTCTATACGTACTCTGGTCATCATGGGAAAATCTATGGTACTGAGACTAACTTCTGTTGGGGGTCTTTTGCAATGTGAGTAACTCCACTTTGGCTTAAACTTGGGAGTTTGTAGTGGTACCCATGTTTCTATAAATCTCATGAATTAAGAAAACTTTGAGGGAATTACTAACCAAACATATGCTAAGAAACACCTTTCCCTAAGAGGAATAGAAATCTTAGCCATAAATATAGTTGTGGAAAAAGAGGTAATGAATTTGATAGCTCTTCATAGTCGCCTTTGTACATGTCTGCTCGTATAAAATAGTTATTTCACAATGTCATGTGGAAAAAAATATTGAATGAAAGCAAATGATGCAGAGATTGCCAAGGGGCATGTGCAAGACACCAGGATAAAGCAGTTTCAGAATGTTTACAGGATTGTCAGTGAGAGCAAAGTGAATAGAGACAGTGAATAATATTTGACTTTATAGATTATTAAGGGCAAATGTTGAGTGCAATGTACATAAGTACAGATACCTAGTTTCATTGAAGGAGAACAGAAGTGGATGCTCTACCTAATACTACGTATTATGCTGGAAATGAGCATATTAGAATATAGGTAACAAAGGAAATTGCTGCTGACATTAAAGATGTTTTTCTTAGGGTCAGAAAAGCCAAGAAAATGTGAATAGCAATTAGCAGATGTGAACTTTAGTTTCATTTAACTAAAATAAATGGTGGGGGAGAAATGAGTGGTTCTGAATGCACAGGGGGAGGGGCAGATGATTGAGAAAGTCACAAAGCATGTTTATCTGGCTTTGACTGAGAAGCCATAGACATTTTTTCATCCAGTGCTCCATGTCTCCCCTATTCATTTTCTTTCATTTTTACGTAGTTTGCTGATGAATGCATTTTGTTCCTCCTTTCATCATCTGTCTCTTAATGATGCACAACCACCTGACCTTGGTCTCTCCTCATAATAGACCACCTCCACAACAAGTGCTCACAATAAACTTATCACCTTAAAAAATGTATTCTTCGGTGAAAGGTATCTGATGTTCTCCATTTTTAAGAATCCTAAAACCTGTTCAGAAAATGAGTTTGAAAAAAGTGAGATTATCCTGAACTATTATACCCAATTCGGAAATTCTGCCAAATCCCTGGTGATGAGTAAACTATCATTTTATTTTCAAATAGCTTGGTTATGTCTTGTTCTACTTGATTTTGCATCTAGTGAGCCCACAAAATACACGTGTTCCAGTTAAATACACACTAAATCTTCTCATTCTACTGTCTGATGGGTGATTAGATAATTTGTTTTTGGCCTTAGGTTAAGGTCTGACTCTCTTCCACTGATGAAAATATCATCTGTTGAATTCTGATTATGCATTAAATTTCCCCAAAGTTTTCCAACTAAGGTTACAATTTTTAATTGGATCATTTTAGTCTGAACAAAATAATATCATAAAACTATCTGTGGTAGTCATGATTAATACAAAGACTGCAGAAGCCTAATAAATAGTGCTCTATTCATTTTTAAAATAAATTAAATCTTAAGAATGTGTACAACTCTCAATTTTACCAAATCCCAGAACCACTGAATGTTTCCTTTTCTAAAGTTAAAGAAATTAAGCCTTTTTCTAAGCTTGCCTGACTGTACTTTGCTTAAAATGCTGTTTTCTCTTAATGCTTTCTTAAATGAAAGAAAGTGCTTATGTCAACAAGCTAAAACTTCTTTAAGCTTAAAAAAGCTGTTTAAGGAGCAAACTACCTTCTGGAAACACTGCTTGGGAAAGGAAATCATAGAGAGCATTATGAGGACGAGAAACCTGCCCCAGTGGAAATTGTTACATGGGGAATGAATGATGTGCATAAGCATAGAACAGAAGGAAAAAACTGAACGCATCCAGTTTAGATTGAATAATATCCATCATAAAAGGAGGTTAATGAAGATAAGAAAAAAATCAGACCATACTTTGCATGTATGTATGCTATTTTGCACATCTACACTAATAAAAAACAAAGATGCTAATTGACCACACCTTTGCTATGCCCACCAGCCAATCAGAAGAGTATGCAAATTAACCCAACAAAGATGGCCATTAAATTTGCATACTGCAGGTGGGGCAGGCAGCACCAGACGCCTCCTGCGGGATCCGGGCTGCAGATTGGGGACTGGGGAGGCAGGGTGGGCAACGCCAGATGCCACCCGGGGAGGCGGAGCCAGCAATCGCCCCAGCCAGAAGCCTGAGGCCTGGGAAGGGACGGAGCCGGCAATCGCTCTGGGCTGGGGGTCCCTGCCTAGGCCTAACGCCCCAGCCAGAGGCCTGAGGCCTGGGTAGACGATTGGAGCAGGCTGGGGTCCCCTGCCCAGGCCTAACATCCTTCTGGCCTGGGAAGGGGTGGAGCCTGCTATCTGAGCAGGCTGGGGGTCCCCTGCCCAGGCCTAACACCCCAGCCAGAGGCCTGAGGCCTGGGTAGGCAATCAGAGCAGGCTGGGGGTCCCCTTTCCAGGCCTAATGCCATGGCCAGAGGCCTGAGGCCTGGACAGGGGCATAGCTGGCGATCTCCCGGGGCTAGGGGTCTCCTTCTCAGGCCTAACATCCTGGCTAGAAGCCTGAGACCTAGGCAGGAGCAGAGCCTGCAATCAGAGCTGGCTGGGTGTCCTCTGCCCAGGCCTAAGGCCCCGGCCAGAGGTCTTAGGCCTGGGCAAGCAATTGGAGTGGACTGGGGGGTCCCCTGGCCAGGCTTAATGCTCCTCTGGCCTGGGCAGGGGTGGAGCCTGCTATCGGAGTGGGCTGGGGGTCCCCTTCCCAGGCCTAATGCCTGGCCTAAGGCCTTAGGCCTGGGCAGGGGCCAAGCCAGGGAATGGTGTGAACTACAGAGGAAACACCTTTTCTGACCACTCATTGGCTAAGCTCCCTCTATACCACTGGTAATATTCTTAGTAACTTGGGTAATAAGAATCCAAGAAGGTGATATAGGATTTTTCCACCTCACTCCTGGAGAAAAAAATGAAGGTCTGCTGCTGGAAGGTCTAAGAAATACCATATTCTGTCCTAGTCGGTTTGGCTCAGTAGATAATGCCTTGGCCTGCCTACCACAGGGTCTGTGTTCAATTCTGACCAAGGGCATGCACCTAGGTTGCAAGCTCTTCCCTGCCTGGGGCCCAGGTCAGCGCTCATGCAGGAGGCAACCAATCAAAGTGTTCCTCTCACTTTGATGTTCTCTCTGTCTTTCCCCTTCTCTTCCACATTCTCTAAAAATCAATGGGAACATATCCTCATATGAGGATAAAAAAATAATAAAGAATTGTCATATCCTATGAAAGACACATCTTGAAAATGCCTAAAGAAAGTTGTCATTTTTTCATGGTGAAGGGACTGGAGTCCGTGTTGATGAAAACACCTTGGTGGCTGCAGTGACTGGCAGTGGCTGCAACAGCGGGGTGATGGGGCTGGTGCCTTCCCCTGATCAGCCTGGTCGCCTCCCACAAAAGGAGGCCAGACTGCGGCTTAGGCCCACTCCCCAAGGGGAGCAGAGAGAGGGCCTAAGCCATCAGTAGGACATCCCCTGAGGGCTCCCAGTATGTGAGAGGGGGCAGGCTGGGCTGAGGGACCAACCCCCCCAGTGCAGTGCACTGGGCCCCTCGTTCTTTTATAATAGCTCACCAAGAGCTAAAGTTATGTGTTCCCAGGACCTAACTCTATGTAAATATTTCAGCAGGTAGTATAGCTTAAAATTACAATTTATGTGCTAAAGAGATAACTGTGCCTATTGGCATGCAAAACAACAAATGGGTGTGGAGTTAAACATTTGTGTGCAAACTCTTAACTTCTGAATTTACATTACAGAATTTTTTAAAATACTTTTTTCAACACAATAACCAAGGTTAAACTCCCCAGCTCCTGCTACTCATAGGTGTGCAAAGTGTATTCGCTCCGTGGGTACAGTAGCCACATCACAGTTTTATAAGTGACGTAGAGGCATCTTAATTACACTCTCCCTCTTGTCTATTAAGCATCCCAAGTGAAGTGATTGTTATATAGCAAACCTTCTTCAATATTCACAAGAGGAAGACAGCGTGCAAAGACAGAGGAAATAAATGTACATGTACATGTACACACAGAGAGGGAGAGTGGGCCTTTTGATCAGATTGCTTAGCAGAACATTTCTCCACTGGCCCGTATTTACCTAGCAGTCTTATGTCATAGCTCTGTCTTCACACGCTGTCTTCCTCTTGTGCATATTGAAGAAGGAGTTTTATAAATTGATTCATAGTAGAGTGTTTGGGAAGTAGGTGTCAACTATAAAGTTTTTCAATCATGTACAGTAATATATTTGGGGGAACACATTCTTCTGAAATTATGAGTATATATGTGTGTTTAAAATAAATCATTCAATTAAATAATTACTTTAAACTGACTTTCCCACATTTTGTGACATAAAGTAAACCAGTTACTCATTTGGGGGCATATTTAAGCTACATATACACATATACATCTTCCTAGTAGCAGTGCTAAGGGAATTAATGTTTATAAAGCACACTGGGATTCTAAGATGAAAGATTCTAAGGAAGCACAAATTATTAAACATCCCAATAAACATGCTTATCATGAAGGGTTTAAGACTAATGAGCAGCATGTATTTTATTCCTCAAGGTCTTTCTCAGCTTTAGTTATTATTAAAGGAAGAAAATAATGGCATTGGAAGAGTCAGGTACTTTTGAAAGTTAAATTTCTCTAATGCAATTGAAATTACACACACACACACACACACACACACACACACACACCTTATGGAAAATAATTTACATTTTTTTAAATCAAGAAATAAGAGTAAGATTCAAATAAGGCCCCTCATTCTGTTTAGTTCTATCTCTGACTTGTGACTTGTTACACAAAGTGGTATTTTTATACTATTTAGCAAAATTTAATTTTTAAATTCATAAGCTTCAGAAACTGCACCCTCTGAATGGTATTTTGAGAAATAGGCAACTACATGCCAACATTTTTCTTGTATTTTCTACAACTGCATAGAATGAAAAGAAAATGGGTGAGATGGAATTGCATCCATTTTCACATTCTCATCATTTAATAGTTGAATGCATTGGGTCTAATCCCAGGTCTGCTACTGACTAGCTGTATGACCAAAATCAAGATTTTTAACCTTTCATTTGCTCATCTGTAAAATTGGTTAAAAATAACTCTCAGATGCACAGTTTCTTTAATATAACTCCCATAGTGCTGAGAAATGTTCCTAGTTTTGTGAGTAGTATCACTCCTACTTTTGTTGCTAGTATTACTACTCATATTACTATTACCCAGTAATACCTCAATTAAAGGTCATTTTAAAGTACTTCAACTTGTCCTGATACAATAATCCATTGAATTCAGGCAAAATTGCTGTCAACTTGTAATCTCTGTGTAGTAGGTGTCAATCTAACTTGTTTCCCTTGCAGGAACTGATTGTATTCTTTTCTTCTCTATAACAGTTTGAGTTTTCTGCCTCAGCAGTACTGTCAGCACGGTATGCACAATGACATGGCAGACAGGTAGCAAGTCAAGCAGGGATAGAAAGGGCACATAAGTTAACTGCAGCAACAACAACAAATATTCAAAAGTGTTTGTCTCCTTCCCCTGATAACAAAGCAAAAAAAAAAAAAAAAAAATCCTGCGTTCAGCTTTGTGCGAAAGCCACACGTGGAACCATAAAATTCCGGCTGTTATCAGTCAAATAAACCTCTTTCATCAGCTTTCTGAGAAACATGTTGCAAACACAAAGACACAATTTACTTCCACGAAGTGAGTGAAGGTTTTATTCTCTCATTTTGACAATGACATCGGAATTTCCCAGGTGAACAAGCCCTCCTATTAAACCTCGCTGTCTTATTGTATCTATGCTTGAAGAAGGGAACAGCGCAAGCATTTTGTCAGTTCAAAAATGTAAATAAACTTTGGCTAAGTTGAAGCACAAAGCAAGAAATTTTCTGTTTATGCTTTTATTTTTTTTTGCCATTTGTAATATTTGCTCTTTTCGTTTGCATTTGTGCAGACACATGGCCAGTGGATTCTAGAGAACTACTTGTCAGGCAGCCTAAATGAAAAGTGGTTAATGTTTAGAAAAGTTCAACTTCTGCATCTTAATTTCTTAATTTCTAAAATGAGATTGTTGCAACACTTAGTTAGCATCCATAGATAATAAGGCTGTTGGGATGATTGAGTTAATAATGCAATGGGATTTGAGATCCTTGATTTAAAGGTATTATATAAGGAAAAATAATTTGACTATCAAACAGGAAAAATTCTAATTTTCTTCTGTGAAGTGAACCTATAATATAGACCAAATTTTCAAAGAAAGGTATAATGGGGATGCTTACCAAATTTCATGTACGTGCGTTACACACTCAGACGCATATAATTGCGTATGCAAAATGGATAATTGCATATAAAATTGCCCATTTGTGTGTGCAATTACCCATTTTATGTTCACAAATGCTTGTTTGAAAATCTGGCCTAAAACTCTAGCAGTAGAGAAAAAATCAGCTTGCACACATAGTTTCTGAAACAGAAATTATGGCCTGCCTTGACTGTAAACCTGCTGTCAAGTATTTTTGCTGTCTTCTTTTCAGTGTTGAATCAGAATGTATTTCCAGACTGCATAACAATACAGTAGCATGAAAGATATTTTTAAAAGATAAACATAGAAATGTTTTAGCCAGCTGCCACCAAAGATGCTAATATATCTTGCAACACTAGCAGCTAGTGATGAAGGCTATGTAATCACTGCTGGGTATAAGAGGCTACTGTATGTAGAGGAAATAGGAAACATGTTTAATCAAAACTGCAAAGCATTATGTTTTAAAGATCCGCACTTGCCCATGGCATACGATTACTGAAACCAACAAGTTAAATTTTGGTCTATTTGAAAGTGGACTCTTTGTTGTTTTTTACTAAGCTGGCATTTACACAACTTGAGATTTCTTTAATGTGAACTCCTGTGGAGAAAGAGAGGTGGGGCGATAGGCAGAGTTTGTGCCATATATGTAGTGAGCATATTACTTGTCTCAAGAAATTATTAGATTTTATATAAGAATCATTCCACCAATTACAATGAACTTCCAAATATAACTTCCCATACTCTCCTTCTGAGTCATTTTCAGAGATGATAACCAAGCCTCAGCAAGAGTCTCACTCGACTAAGAGAATACGGCTTATTAGTGAGGGGTTTCCATAATTCCAATCCAGATTTCATACACTGAGAACCAGCTTCTTTCTCCTCCACAGTGCTGGCAACATGTAAACAATTGTGTAATCACAGAATAAATAAAGGACAATAGCATATTCTTACTCTATCAGAATCATCACAAGTCTCCATTGGATAAAATTACAAAAGCTACAGGAATATCTTGAAAATAATTAATATGTAGCCTTTAAAAGAAAAAAAGTTTATCCAAAAAATATATACTAGTACTTGCCTTTACTTGCTAAATACTTTCTCAAAAGCGGAGATCTGGATATAATTTCTAAAGGTTCTCTTATTCTCAAGCATACTTTTCTCAAAAGTCAGAGAGCAGATCTCAAACTACTTTACATGTAATGTTATATGAGACAAAAAATACATGCTCAATCGTTGCTTCAATTGTAAGGAGAAAGAAAATGCATACTTCTATCCCTGCAATTTCAACTATAGTTGAAATAGTTTCCACAGATACGATAAGAAAAATTGTTCTTGAGAAAATAGCAAAAACTAATAGCCCATCTGCATAGCTGGCAGATGTGAATACCATGACTTAAATTCCATTTTCAAGTTTGAGATGCAATTTCATTTGGTGTATGAACAGAACACCAAGTGTGTGCAAAATAGTGCACTTAAGATCTATCGAATATTCTCTAGTGGGGTTTAAGCAGAAAAGTTTTAATAATCATAATATATTGATGATAGTTTCTTGATCCAAAATGTAATGTGTATTATAAAATTGAATGGTTTATATATTACAGATACATTTATAGGAAATTACTACTTAAATAGAAAACTAGCAAATTTTTATCATACCAATTACAATTAAGAAAAATATATTCACCGTGTCTGTGTTTTTAATTGCCAACAGACTTTAAAAATTTTTTAGTGTTTTTCACAAGAATCTTTATGTAAACATTAGTGCGTTTCTTAATGAGTGTTATAATAATTTGTGACAGTATGTAATATTTTCTTAATGTCACTTTTGAAAATTATCAGCTCTCAAGACAACATCATTTTAAGAAACAAATATTTGTGAAAGAAGATTTATTCAAATCTGTTTTATTTTTGTCTTTGAATTATCTAAGTTCAAATTCTGATTTTGGAATAAAGTCTATAAATAAAACATTTAAATCATCAGTAAAATATATACATTCAGATTGCTATCTTAACTGTAGTTTGGTGAAAAATTATTTAAGCCCAATGTCAAAGACCAATTTGTAAATATAAATATTAATTACATATAGCGTAGTTGTCTTATCTTTTAAGATATTATCATTGAAATAATTGCAGGCTGTTAACTTTGTCTCTTTTACACAAATACGCTCTTTCACAAAGGGAAAAGTAGCTGAAGATAATACCAACTATTGCTGAGAGAAGTAATCAAGTGTGCTTGCTGAAACATCCTTTTAGTAATTCTTATTGTTTGTGGAGTTTAAAATAAGAAACCCAGCCTATCAATTTTAAGTCAGAATGTGATAACAGTTGAAAAAAATTTTGAAGACACATTAGAAGGTTCTATTGAAATTCAATCCAGGACTTACTGAACTTAATTGCTGAGGACACTATTAATAGGGGCAGGGGTGACTTTTATTTCCATGACTTTAGAAAGCAGTCCTCATACCAGCAAAATTGGGCAGTGGGTAAAAGGGGGTGGGACAAAGTGCAAATCCATTCCTACAGCTGGAAAATACAGCTCAAAGTATATATCTTATTGATGGTTCAGAGCATTTCTTTATACACAAAGTATCATGTCACTCTTTAAACAAACAGAAATATAGGAAGCCACAGAAAAACACAGCATTGTGAAGACGAAAAAACAGAAGGATTTTACAAGCTTAGGAAATTTTTTGTGTTTTGTATGGTGGATGTGAGAGATTTGGTTTCTAGCAATATTTTATTTTTAAAATTGAGAATATATGGGCCTTTATCTAGATTGTTAGAGCATTGGTAGTCACAAGGGTGCAGCCTAAATGGAAGAATATAAGAGCACCTCTGTCACATTCCACCAACTGTGGTTATGGAGCTATGCGTACTGGTTTCATCACATCATCATGTGTGCACATGTAATGAGAAGAAATATTTCAAGACTGCATATCTGCTACACAGTAAACTTGCGTTGATCCTCTCAACATCCCCTCTCACTCTCCCTTCCTGGCTCTTTACCTCAAGACACATACATTTTAAACACACACACCCACACACCATCAAAAATCGAGATAGTATTTCAGGCTGAGTTGTAAGTATACATTCCAAATTTGAACAATCATAATTCCTTAACTTCTCGAGGTTAGCATTCTTTGGGGGAGGGGGGGAGAATGAGTTATCTGTTGCCCTAATAATACTATATAACAAAACATTCTGAAACTCAATTGCCTAAACTAATAACCCTGTCATTTTGCTTATAACCATATAATATTGCTCATAAGTCGACATGTTGGCTGGGAAGTTCTCATGTCAGTTGAGCTTGATGGAGTTCACTCATGGATCTGCAGGTCAGCTGGGAAACTTTACTGATCTTGTCTTGTTCATAACTAAGACCTCATCTGGAGTCACTGCGATGGAAAGGCTCTCCTCCACGTGGTGTCATGTCCTCCACCAGGAGAGCCTAAGTTTCTATGAAAGAATCAGGATCCTAAAAAAAAAAATAAAATAAAAAAAAGTAGATGCGCATGAAGCCTCTTGAGGCCTAGACTCAGTATAGACCCATCATCCACTACATTCTGTTGGACAAACAAAGTAACAAGATTTAGTCAGATTTAAGGAGTAGGAAAACAGGCTCTTAAATATTGATGGAAAGAACACATTGCTAAGGGCACAGATAACAAATAAATGGAGAATTGGGCCACTTATGCAATCAGTTTACCACAAGAATCTATATATATATAAAGAGCCAGGGGCTGTCACATCTGAAACAACCAAATGGATGACCGACCAGGCTGAGTGGGGCAACAAGGCGGGCAGGGGGATTAGTGCGGGATGACA